>NW_015386477.1:1181761-1191031 GCF_001527695.2 Protobothrops mucrosquamatus
AAAAAAAACATTGGCTTGCTGCACTTATTTTAGTAATGATTTTATAAGATTACTTCTTGGTTTGTTTAAACATTGTCCCTCTTTGGGTTTATATAAGGTTCCCACTGGCTACTGACCAATCAGAATCATTTCTGGGGTGGTACTACTCTACCGTGTGCTCAGTCTTTCAATCATGTTTTTGCACAATCAGAATCATTTCTGGGAAGTATTGGGCAACCAGTTTGTCAATCATGATTTTGCATCAATCAGAAATGCTCCTAGGGATGAGAGAATAGTGTCATAGTCAGCAGCTGTTAATCAATGCTCCCCCCTCCCCCATAGATGTGGACAAATCAGAAATGTTTCCAGTGAAGAGAATAAGACTTCACAGCACTTTCAGGGGGGATCCTGAAGTGACAGCAAGGGGTGGGCAAAGTATAAACTCCATTAAAAAATGGTATGTATTCATACTACTGCCCCTGCCATGTTTCAAAGAGGAAGAAAGCAGCAGACTAGAGTCTCCATCCTCTGCAACCGCCACAATTCTTATAGAACAAAATGTCAGGTTAAGGTACTGTACATATTTCTCAGAGTCAATGTCCACATAAGACTGTCTCTTATTCACAACATAAACAGGTCAGAGAAAAACCATGGGAGAGTTCATACACTCTCTATCTTATCAAACTCCTCACCTGTGAAGAGATGTAGAAGAAAAACCCAAACTCGACAAAGATGTCATCATGATCTAGATAACAGAGAAAGTGAAAAAAAGAGGACCGTCATCACATCTCCAAACAGAAAAAGTGAAAATCTTAAAAAAATAAAATAAAATCCAGGAAGGTCACAATAAATAACAAAAGACACAGGTTTGTATCAAACCTATAACCACACTCTTGAAGAACAGGAAGATACAAATCTAAAGTACAAATCTGATTGAAAAATACTACCCTGGCAACAGAACAAGTGCCACAGATAGTCTTTTGTTCCATAGACACTATAGAAACCTCCTACTACCCCACACCAGCAATAAAGATGCCAACAGCCCCTCTCCAGCACTAGCAGTCACATTCTGGAGAACCACAAAACCCCCCAGATATCCGTGTATTTCTAGCCAATGATCTGGAGGCCACTACTACCAGCAGCATATGAAAAGTCTAGGTGGAACAGCTAAATGCCAGGGATATAATGTTAGTCCCTGAGACCAGAATTTAATCAAGACTTCCTATGATAGAGGAGTTACATCTTGAGAGTCCTTCTACTTAAGAGCAGTCCACAACTATTACACATTCACACAGAGCACCAAAGGTGCATTGATATGAAAGAGGAAAGGGAATGGAAAATTGCACTGCAAATGTCTCCTACAGCAGCATTTCCCAAAGTGTAGTCCACAAACTCAAAAAGATAATAAATTTTAATATTTCACAATTTTTAATTTCTAATACAGTACATACTGGCACATATAACCCACCAAAGTTCTTTGAGATCTTCTATTATTTTTAAGAATGTAAAGGAGTCCTGAGACTCCTGTTTGAGAATCACTAGAGAATGGATTGCATGATTGGACTATGAAGACATGGGCAAGGCCTTGCTACAGGAGCCATTAGATGAGGGCTCACCCACTTGGAAGTCAGCTGCTTATGAAAGCAGTTGAAAGTAATCCAGTCCACAATCTATGGCATATACACATGTGCTTTGTTCAAATGCAGATCCACCAGTGGCAGTGGATCTGCATTTCAGAGAAAAAGAGGGATCTAGGAGAGGAGACAAAAGAGTCTGGGAAAATAAAATGTGGTGCTATCCATAATCATAGACCATCTTTCTACAAAGTATGATGTTTCTGCTGAATAAAACAAGAGGACACAAGGGATATTGGCATAACTGGAGTCCACGAAGGAGTCTTTTTTGATCCCTGAAAAAGCTGATGATTTTATCTAAAAAATAATTAGATACTCACAAACATGCAAAAATGTCCATAGTTATTGTGAAGAAAGTTGATAGGTTCTGTGAAGTCAGGGATCTAGAGGCAACTATCAAACACAAGAACTTGGATCTGGAGGGCAGACAGATCTAAGAATGTGGAAGGACCGCATGCTGTTCACAGGTTAGTCCACATGCCACCCTTTTCATGCCATATTCAACTGATCATCTCTTCCAGTGTTGGAAGTCCATATCTTTCACCTCATACCTTCCATTGTCTGTTGGCCGTAAAAAGATTAACTTTTTGACATATGCATGCAGAAACAAGCAGAAGATTCCATGTGATTCAATGTATGGCTGAAATTTTCTTGTATAGCTATCTACAAATCATGGGGTTCCACCAAAGATAGTTGTTTGTTGTGGACATTAATATGAATAATTACCTGTTTTTTCCACAAAATTGCACAATGAGCCACAAGGTGAACAATTAGTTGGTTCAGCCTATTATGACCACTCCAGATTACTTACAACTAATTTGTACTCAGCAACCATCATGAATCTTAATTTCAAACTGTATATTGACATTCCAGCTTTAGACATAAATCTAGTTCATTTCCTCAATTTCCCTGCTCCTCCAAACTGGAAAAATAGAAAGAAAAGGGCCAATGCATTTCAAACATATAAAAGGTTTCTGAGATTGTTTGAGAAAGTAGATGACATTAATATTCTGGAAATTTTCAGAATTTCAGGGATTTAACTCTTACTAAAAAAACCCCCTCTGATGGAGCATAAAAAGACTTCTGGAAAATCTTGATCATATAGGAGCCTATAGACTAAAATAGACTCTGGGTAAGTGCCAATTCTGCCAGACATCTGAGGTGTGCGTGTGACTGCAAATTACCACTGATCCCAAGACAGATGTTGCAACATCTTAGCCAATGTTTGTTACCTTAAAAGACTTGGATCTAACTACATTCAGAAGTAATAAATATCAGTGGTCAACTGACATTATGAGCAAGTTGAAGTTAAAAATGATATTTCTGTCTGAAAACAATTTTAAATAGACAAATCCTGTATAAAAAAACCCGCAAACCCATTCAAGCTATCTCTGAATCCTCTCTAATGTAGTGTACATTTCAGATATTTCTCCCCCAAGTCTATAGATTTATACTTGCAGCACTTGTTTTTATTCAACCTGATATGTCTAAATTATTTCCTAAATTAAAATCTGCTACATCAAGTTCATTATGCAAAATTGTTTCAATTTTGCATTAATTTCGTAACAGAGTGAGAGTTGTGACTAACTTTCTCTGGGTTAAGACCATGATTACTTGACTCAAAATATATACCGAATACATCTAATGTGTCACTATAATATATATGTATATATTAAAGGTTATTATTTTGCCTGCCATAGTTTTGCCCAAATTAAATTTGCAGTTGTTTGGGCTTAGTTGAATTTCTCACACGTTTTAATGCCACAAGGGAAAACTGCAATTCTTTGCAGTTTGTTTTTCTTTAGAAAAGAAGCCAGTCTAGAAAACATTGTCTGTCGCACTATGTTTATTCTAAATTATTCATATTCAAGCATGGGTTGGAGCGTATTAAGTAGATTATCAAAGGCAATATTCCTGACATATATAAATACAAGACAAGGCATGTCCCATTTGTCATTCTCTTGAGGTATCTGTGAAACTGGCTTTAAAAGGCAAAAAATATTTTAATGACCATTTCTACATAGTACAAGCTAAGGAGGTGTTAGATCAGTGTTTCTCAACCTTGACAATTTTAAGGCATGTGGACTTCAACTCCCAGAATTCCACAGCCAGCATTGCTGGCTGTGGAATTCTGGGAGTTGAAGTCCACATGCCTTAAAATTGTCAAGGTTGAGAAACACTGTGTTAGATGAAAGCAACCTCCGTCCTCACTCATTCAAGTTCTTTGCACTATCATCATGCTAATCAAAGGACTCTCAAGTGCTGCTTCTACTACAGAGAGCCGACACTTAGTTCTAAGGCAAGAAACATAATCTGAAAACAAATTTTATGCTTTGAGAATCACGTGGAGCATTCTATGGACTAATGATCTCAGCTGTCCATTATGGTTTTGGTTTAGATGGGTTTTTTTGTTTTTTTTTAAAAGAGCTGCACGCATCTGGATTAATGTTATGCCTAATGGAAAAAGGCTCTCTGGAATAGGAAGAAAAGAGGCAATAAATAATGCACAAGGAAATTCCATGAAGGTGCAGGTGATTAGCTTAGCAGCCTTTTTCTGACTTGCACAAGCCTTCCTTTTTTCTCCTTCAATATGCTACAATTAAAATGCTATAAATATATTAGCAGTGGGGAGGGCGTGATATAGTTACATTGACGTTCACCTCAGTTTCCTTCTGCAGTGAATAGTTATTTTAGAAAGCTTGCCATAGCAGAGGCTGGAGTAAGGACTGTAGGGCTCTTTGCAGGGAAGCCTTAGTTGGCTGGCTCAGTGCTTATTTTTGAAACAGAGAGGTGCCAAAGCCAAAGCAACCTACCAGCCATGACATCCACTTGGAAATGGCAGCAGACAGGAATGAGTAGTATCATATTTTCAGCCATTGGTATACAATATTTTCGTTTGCATCTTGTCCCACAGCCAGTGAGATAAATCCAAACACATATAGGTCTGCCTATAGGCCACTGATGAATTGCTACAGGACTTAGGGGTCTTTTCCCATTTTTTCCTCTTCCTTTTTCCTAAAGGTGTTTCATTCTGATGAATGAAAGTTCAGAAAGCTTGCTAAAGGCTTGGAAGGCTATTTATCTTGTTCCAAAGATACCATGATAGTGATTTTAAGTTTCTACCTCTCTGTTTCTATCTTCTGTACAAGTAATCCTTGATTTATGACAACTGGAACCAAAATCTTGGTTGTTGAGTGAAACACCCACATGATTGTTTCATTCAACAAATACAACCCTGGCTCTCCTAGTTGTAGCTCTTAAGCAACTGCATGGACCATTAAGCAGACAGTACAAAGGAGGCAGGCAGCTTCCCTTCATGCATGGAAGAAAGTTCTTGCACTGGGCTGGAGAAACAAACCGGGGTCTTCAGGATCCAAGCTTTGTTTCTGCAGCCCTTCAGAGGAGTTCCTTTTTTCAACATGCATGGAGGGAAACTCCTTCAAGGGGCTGCGGAAATCTTTTGGATCTGATCTGCATTTCTGCAGCCCTTCGAAAAAGTTTCTCTTACCTCTGCATTGGGCTGGAGAAACAAAGCACCGATGCAATCCAGAAGATCTCTGTTTTATTTCTCCAGCTCCTTGCACAAGCACCTCTCCACCTCCATGTGCAGAAGGCAACTCCTGAACTGGGCTGGAGAAGCTAAGTGGGAATCACAAAGATCCCTGCTTCATTTCTGCATCCCAATGAAGGATTTCTGTCCCGCCCTCATATTTTGAGGGGAGGGGAAATCCGTCTGCAGGCAGCAGCAGCTTGCAACCTTCCCTGCCAACTTCCCCACTGACTTTCTGGGAAGGCCAACAGAGAAAATTGCAAATGGAAGTCATGTGATGCTAGCACGCTTGGCAACCAGTTGTAAGAGTGAACAGGTTGCCAAACATCCAGATCACAACCGTGTGTGTGTGTGTGTGTGTGTGTGTGTGTGTGTGAGAGAGAGAGAGAGAGAGAGAGAGAGAGAGAGAGAGAGAGAGAGAGATATTTTATGATGGCTAGAAGTGCTTTACACATGATTAAGCACCCTTTCCGAGCCACCCTAACTTTGAATGGCCATCAATGGACAGGTCATGTTGAGGACTACTAGTAGAAGAAAAAATATATAGCTCAGGGTCAACTAGTGGGCAAAATGTATTATATAAATGCAGGGAACTAATCCCACACTAAACTTGCACAGATGATGTTCCCTAGTTGGGTAACAAAAGCTCTGCAAGCAAGCAACCCAGCTCATAGCCCCAAGGACACCATAGTTAATCTTCAACTGGAGAGTGGAAGGGAGAGGAAAAACAAGCGGAAGCAACTCTGTGCATGGGCAGTGGCGTTCCTGCCACCCTCTCTTTGGGTAATGTGCGTCCAGTTACAGAGCAGGAGCGCCTAGCCTACGCCACGCTCCAAGCGAAGCTCTTCCTGGCCCTCCGCCAACCCCACTCCTGGCTTCTTTAAGTCAACAGGTAGCAGCTGCGCCGCCGCCGCCGCCGCCGCCGCGGTCTCTCTCCTCCAGACTGCATCCTTTCTTCGTCCCCTCGGAGGAGCCTTGGCCACCGTTCCGCGCCCGCAGCTCGTCAGTCATCACCGCCGGCCCCGGGACCGCCTCCAAAGGCAGCGGCTGCAGCAGCGGATCTGAAGCTCGAGGCTTTCCGCCGGCCTGCGGCAGGCGCCTTTTTTTTTTCAATGGTCCTCCTTCTCCAGCCTCGTCCTCTTTCTCCCCGCGCGACGCCCTCCCGGGTGCTGCTCGCCTTCCCCCGTCCCACCTGCAGCCCGGTTAGCGCCGGGCATTTAGTCGCGCCAGGTCTGGTTCCGGGCGGGGCAGGGGAGGGGGAGGAGGAGGAGGAGGGGCAGGAGGGAGAGACTGGCCGGATGCCGCGCTGCGCGTAAGCCCAGAGCGAGAGGGAAGGTCACGGCCTCGCCAGCCAGTTACGCGCTGGACACGGGGCCCCCTCGCCGCTTCTCCTGGCCAGCGCTTCCCTCGAGCTCCGCCGCGCGGCCTTCAGGTTAGCGCACATACCCCGGCTGGTGTCTGGCAGCGCCGCCCTTGGCAAGAGCCAGGCGCCTATATTCCTTGGCGGGCGCTCCGGTTCCCTACGGGGAGGACGCGAGAGGCGAAGCCGGCCCATCCCCCTCGCTTGGCTCGCAGGCGAGTCGCCGAGTCTGCTGGCATGGAGCGGGACTCGGGAGAGAGAGAGAGAGAGAGCTGCCTCTGGGCGGGGAGGGCTGCGAGAAGCGGCCAGCCGGGGAGCCGGAGGTTTCTAAGGCGATACCCGGGGGCTGTGGAGGGGGGGGGGACCTGGGGTAATCGCTCCCAAAGCGATCCCAGGTAACCGCTTGGCGCCGCCACAGCTCCTCTGTTTCGGGCTCCGCAGCCGGGAATTTCTACGCTCAAGAGGACGGGAGATTAAAAAAAAAAAAAAAAAACCCCGATCAAAAGGTGGACGCGGAGACTTATTCGCCTCGGCTTTCAACTGTGTATAATTTGGGGAGAGAGAGGGCGAAAGGAAAAGGCTGCCGCCTGCCTATCCTCTCGGAGGCAAATTTCACGGAATCCGATAGGGTTACTCTCAAGTCAGCCGAGGGACGGCTGCAGATCCGAGAAGGAAGAGGTGCCTGCAGTGCCTCCTTTCCCAAGGCAGCTCCGCAGATCAACTGCCACCTGGGTGGTGGTGGAGGAGGGGAGTGGGGAAGAGGGCAAAACCGAACGGATTCGTATAACTTTGCGCCGCCCTCCTTTTCTCCCCCCCCCTCTTAACTCTCAAAGGGATCGGCTGTCATTTTTACTGCTAGAAGTCCAGACAAAACTTTTTTAAAAGTCCTCCCCCTCACACACACACACACACACACAATCCTACGTCGTACAAAAGAACACATCTCCCCCTTCAAGAGAAGTAGAAAGAACAAAAGCCTGCCTCCCCGACTCCCCTCCTCCTCCTCCTCCCCCCCCCCAATCGGAGGGAAGAGTCTGGAGCTGTTCTAATGGAGCTGATCCTAAAATTAACATTCAGCAGCCCATTTCCAGACAGCAGCGCTAAATCTATTTGGATAAAACGCGTGTAGCCCAGACACTTGGCACGAGGCCCGTAGGAGTTGCAGAAGAAGCCCAGCTGAAAACAAGCGTCTGGGACCGACTCTCTCNATCCGTCTGCAGGCAGCAGCAGCTTGCAACCTTCCCTGCCAACTTCCCCACTGACTTTCTGGGAAGGCCAACAGAGAAAATTGCAAATGGAAGTCATGTGATGCTAGCACGCTTGGCAACCAGTTGTAAGAGTGAACAGGTTGCCAAACATCCAGATCACAACCGTGTGTGTGTGTGTGTGTGTGTGTGTGTGTGTGTGTGTGTGAGAGAGAGAGAGAGAGAGAGAGAGAGAGAGAGAGAGAGAGAGAGAGAGAGAGAGAGATTTTATGATGGCTAGAAGTGCTTTACACATGATTAAGCACCCTTTCCGAGCCACCCTAACTTTGAATGATCATCAACGGACGGGTCATGTTGAGGACTACTAGTAGAAGAAAAAATATATAGCTCAGGGTCACACTAGTGGGCAAAATGTATTATATAAATGCAGGGAACTAATCCCACACTAAACTTGCACAGATGATGTTCCCTAGTTGGGTAACAAAAGCTCTGCAAGCAAGCAACCCAGCTCATAGCCCCAAGGACACCATAGTTAATCTTCAACTGGAGAGTGGAAGGGAGAGGAAAAACAAGCGGAAGCAACTCTGTGCATGGGCAGTGGCGTTCCTGCCACCCTCTCTTTGGGTAATGTGCGTCCAGTTACAGAGCAGGAGCGCCTAGCCTACGCCACGCTCCAAGCGAAGCTCTTCCTGGCCCTCCGCCAACCCCACTCCTGGCTTCTTTAAGTCAACAGGTAGCAGCTGCGCCGCCGCCGCGGTCTCTCTCCTTCAGACTGCATCCTTTCTTCGTCCCCTCGGAGGAGCCTTGGCCACCGTTCCGCGCCCGCAGCTCGTCAGTCATCACCGCCGGCCCCGGGACCGCCTCCAAAGGCAGCGGCTGCAGCAGCGGATCTGAAGCTCGAGGCTTTCCGCCGGCCTGCGGCAGGCGCCTTTTTTTTTTCAATGGTCCTCCTTCTCCAGCCTCGTCCTCTTTCTCCCCGCGCGACGCCCTCCCGGGTGCTGCTCGCCTTCCCCCGTCCCACCTGCAGCCCGGTTAGCGCCGGGCATTTAGTCGCGCCAGGTCTGGTTCCGGGCGGGGCAGGGGAGGAGGAGGAGGAGGAGGAGGAGGGGCAGGAGGGAGAGACTGGCCGGATGCCGCGCTGCGCGTAAGCCCAGAGCGAGAGGGAAGGTCACGGCCTCGCCAGCCAGTTACGCGCTGGACACGGGGCCCCCTCGCCGCTTCTCCTGGCCAGCGCTTCCCTCGAGCTCCGCCGCGCGGCCTTCAGGTTAGCGCACATACCCCGGCTGGTGTCTGGCAGCGCCGCCCTTGGCAAGAGGCGCCTATATTCCTTGGCGGGCGCTCCGGTTCCCTACGGGGAGGACGCGAGAGGCGAAGCCGGCCCATCCCCCTCGCTTGGCTCGCAGGCGAGTCGCCGAGTCTGCTGGCATGGAGCGGGACTCGGGAGAGAGAGAGAGAGAGAGAGCTGCCTCTGGGCGGGGAGGGCTGCGAGAAGCGGCCAGCCGGGGAGCCGGAGGTTTCTAAGGCGATACCCGGGGGCTGTGG
>NW_015386477.1:1194089-1195852 GCF_001527695.2 Protobothrops mucrosquamatus
GGGGGGGGGGAGAGATTTAATCTGGAGTTAGGGTTTGCTTCTTGGCCACCCTTTTCGAGGCAGAAACATGATGGGAATACCATTCAAAAGAAGGAGAGAGGGGAAGGAAGGAGGGGAAAGAGGGAGCAGGAAAGGCTGGAGAGAAAGTTTTTTTTGTTGAAGTAGCTCGAGATCCCTTCTCACTACCGGCCTTTAGCCAAGTTTTAGAGCTGCAGCAGAAGCGGACTATTTTGGCCTGGGAGGGCACGCTGACGTCAGTTTGCAAATGTGCCGCTGGCACTGCTGCGCATGTCGGGCCCTTACGTGGAGGAGGAGGGGAAGGCAGAGGTACAATTAAGGGGTAATGGAGTGGGCTAGGACAATGTAAACTTAGCCCCCCCCCTCCCTCCCTCCCGCCGACTGTCTTGTTTCTTTTGCGCGCGCCATAGCGCTCTTCTCTCTCTCTCTCT
This sequence comes from Protobothrops mucrosquamatus, assembly GCF_001527695.2. NCBI lineage: Eukaryota > Metazoa > Chordata > Lepidosauria > Squamata > Viperidae > Protobothrops > Protobothrops mucrosquamatus. Next base: position 1,194,539 of record NW_015386477.1, read on the forward strand.
CTCCTCACGACTCTCCCGCAGGCCGCGGGCTTCTGCTCGCTCTTTCGGTCAGACGGGCCGCTTCAAAACTGCTCTGCTGAAATGGGGGGGAAAGGCGACTTGACTCGGGATGATCCGGTGTCTCTGGAAAAATCTTCCGCGCTCGGGGAACTTAAATGACCGCTGAAACCAGGCGGCTTCCGCCCGCGGGCCTGGACGGTGTGTACTCGAAACTGAGGGAGGCGGAAGAACAAACGAGCGGCCTCGGAGTGAGGTTTATCAGCTCCGGTGCCTTCGGGCTGCAGTTAACTTGCAGCGGCGTTATTCCTGCTACACAAAAGATTACCCCGTCGCCCCTTCAGGAAAAGAACACAAAAGCATTCGATTCCTTTTCTTTGTATTAATCTAGCCCGGTATACAACTGAGCGTGTGAATCCATCAGTGGTTGCTAGTTTGATGGTTCCATGCTCCCTCCGTCAAGATTAGTTAAATCCAGATAAGCGTCGCTGAAGAATTATATATTTTGGCCTCGTGGGCCCAAGTGTGAGCCCATCTGGACATTTAGTTGCAGGCTAGAAAGAAATGATATTGGAGCACCTACCCCTGAGTCCTACCCCTTATCCAGAGAGCCGGTCTATTCACTGCAAAACATGGGAGAATATGAATCATTGGAGGTAATATGTTTGTGGCAAACTAAGGCTCTGGGACTTTTAATTGCCTAATTTAATCTGTTACAGCCACCCACATTGTTTAAAGTCCAGGTATTATAGTATGTTCGCCTTATAAAGTCACCACAGTTCCCTTTACATGCATGAGAGTCCATCTGAGCAAGCAGCCACATGGCAACATGCACAGGATGAAGGTGATGAACACATGGAATTCCACCACCCAAGACCAAGATTCTGTACCCCTAGGTAGGAGACATAGGCAGCTGATGATTCTTGCATGCTATATCACACCTATTTAGTGGTTTCCAAACATGTATTGGTCTCATTCACATCTCTGATTTTAGGTGTTTGTAAACGTGTGCGTGAAGCAAATCTTGGTGACACTTAATTTCTGTACTATGCTGATAATCCCACCTTGTCTCATTCTAGGATGGTGAGCCACATAATAAAGATATGAGAAGAACTTTGAAAAGCAACAGCAAATACTTCTCCACTGCTGCCCCATTTCTGTTCACTGAACTAACCCGGACTTGTGAAAGAGATTCTGTTTTTTCCCTTCTCTATCCCACATTATTTCCAGATGGGAACAAGAAAGTAGCTGACTTTGGAACTGTAGTTGACACGATTCTGGGGTTTGTTTTTCTCCCCCCCCCCCCCCCCCCCCCCC
>NW_015386477.1:1196225-1203011 GCF_001527695.2 Protobothrops mucrosquamatus
ATTTCACCCACCACGAGAGGGCTCAGCTGGGCATGAGTGGGACAAGCTACCCACCCCTCCAAAGTACCCAGAGGTTTGTCTCGCTGGGCCCATTAATGACTCTGCGCCCGTCGAGGCGCGAACTTCCCGCGGAACCCACCAGCTCTCCTGGGCTTGATGCAAATCTAGGATTCAGCTTGGCGGTTTTCGGTTTGTCCCACAGCCCAAGGGAGAACCAACGTCCACACACACACACACACACACACACCGCCTTCCGCCCCCTGAGATCCCGGCGAGGCTTAACTTCACGTTCGCGGGCGCCGAAAGAAATGTGGTCTGTGGTGGCCCGTACGAAGGGCGCGAGTAGGCTGAGATTTGGAGAAAAGTTTTCCCGATTTTTTAAGTTTAGCCATTAAGCGTTTCCGAGACAATGGGCGTCGCGGGGGGGGGGCAAATCCTCTCTGCTGGCCTTGGGTTCGACGGGATTGGAAACTCGAGGAGTTGCTGGGTAGGTTGCTAAATGTGACATACCGTACAACCTACCCCTTGGCTTCGAAACCCTCCGTTAAGCGTTAACAACAAAAGGGAGCGAGACTGGATGCAGCCTTTTAAAAAAAAGGAAAAGAAACGAGCGAAGCTGAGAAATACTTATTGCCTATTCGAGGAGCGCCATCCTGCGGCCAGTGGCGGTAAAGAGAAACGATTTGAATTCGATAGTTGATGGAACTGGACTTGTTGGCTACTTGTTTAATAAAAATTGCGGTTTCAGCTGCTTATGTTCATTATGAACCGCGACGGCCTGTCCTTTGTGCTTTTCTTAATATAAATTGTGCACCCCTAGAAGATGTATACAAATAGAGCTAAATCAGGAATGGGCAAATACTGTCTTTCCTTAACGTATGAAACCAGCACTGTCACTTGCACAGAGCAAGGATCCTATGAAGCATGATGGGCATTGCAATCCAAATATCTGGAAGGCCTCTCTCTCACCTGGATAGATTCCCATTACTTGTAAAATTTGCTTGGGTTTTAGGTTTGCTTGGACGTACTGCCAAAAAATAGAACATGCGCTAATACTTGCTTTGCTTCACTTCCTGCTTATTTTTCCAGAAAGAACTCCTTTGAATAGTCTTCATTCAATTTATCTGAATGTTACTCCATTCCAAGTAATCTTTCAAAAATATTACATTAAAAATGGAACATTTTTTTTCATCAGCTCTAGGAAATACGGGTAGTCCTCGACTTACAAGTTTGTTTAGTGACCGTTCGAAGTTAAAATGACACTGAAAAAAGTGACTTATGACCATTTTTCACTTACAACCATTGCAGCATCCCCATGGTCACATGATCAAAATTCAGATGCTTGGTAACTGATTCATAGGTACAATGGTTGCAATGTCCTGGGGTCATGTGATTACCTTTTGCGACCTTCTGACAAACAAAGTCAACTGGGAAACCAGATACACTTAACAACTGTGTTACTAAATTTGACAATTGCAGTGATTCACTTAACAACTATGGCAAGAAAAGTCATAAAATGGGGCAAAACTCACTTAAGTGTTTCACGTAGCATCAGAAATTTTGGGCTCAACTGTGATTATGTGATCATTAATTAGGTTACTGGAAGACCATAGTGGAATTTTCAACCTTTTTTCATTTAGAGGAAAGTTTGTTCTGCCTAGAGATAATGGAAAATTCTATTTCATCAATTTGCTTATTTATTTTAAATATTTATAAATCAGCTTGTGGGTCAACTGTCCTCAGAATCTTGCTATCATCAATTTAAATTTTAAAAAATGACTACAAAAATCTTTGAGTGGTGTACAGTCTTTAAAAACCATGGTTAAATGTAAAATGAGACCAAGCTGGGGCAGGAATCAAATCATTTGCAATATCTAAACTACAGATTATTAGCAATGTTTGGCTGAGAAATCTTTTTTTTACAGTATATGGAGGGCTCCTTGTCCAAGTAAAAAAAAAAAAAATCAGCAAGGAGCTTCAGCTTTGCAGTTAGAACCAAAATGTTTCTGCCATCTGCCCCCACTCTCCCAATTTTTAAGGGGAAAAATTGAAATGAAATTGAAATTGAAATGGGTCTAATTCAATTCCCTATCAGTGAAGAAAAGTGGTTACCCCTTCAGGCTTAATGCAACAGTCTCAGTCTATTTTATCTCTGTTTATAAAGCTCTAATGAAGGAGAGTTTACCACTTCTAAATGCTTATACTGCCAAGAAATTCTTCAAACATTCAGAATCCACTTTCTCTTCTCTTCTCCAGACTAAACATACCCAGTGAGTCTAACAATTCCTATTAGGTTTTTCCTTCCAGACCCTTACTATATTGGTTGCACTCTTTTGGACATTCTCAGGTAGACGTTGTCTTTCCTAAAACATGGATTCCAGAATTGGATGAAATATTCTAGACACATGGGTCTTACCTCTATTTATTAGGAAATAATGGAGATGGGTATGGAGAGTTGTGGCAAATGGATAAATCTGTTTATGCCCTTGTACTTGCTTTGCACCAATCTTCATGTTGGTTTTCTCCTGCTTTCCTTGGAGGTTCCTGTCTGGTAATGTTTAGTTGCCAGTCTGTCCAGCTCTGAGATAGAATATATGGAAATAGTGGTAGTCCCAATGATAAGCTCTTCTCCTCAAGAAGCAAAATATCTGAGCCAGCATTGGATCTTGAAAAAGGGAATGAAATGGATAAAGGTCAGGGATTAGGCCATAGTATTATTTTCAATTATCCAGCAATAACTCCCTTTTCTTAGAGGGTTAAGGTCAAAACTTCAGTTACCTATTGGATGTTACTTTATTAAGCTGATGAGTATGTATCGATTGTGTATCATCAAGTCAGGGTTGGCTCTTGACAATCACATCAATAAATTTTCTCCATGGCTATTGTCTCCACCATGGTATTCAGGTCTTCCAATGGTGCATCCGTTGGTACTCTAACTTAATCCATGACCTTCCTGTTGGTCACCTCTTCTCTTTCCTTCTACATTTCCCAGCATTAGAGGCTTCTCTGGAGAGCCAGACCGTCTCATAACTTGCCTGAAATACAATAATCTGAGCCTGGCTATCTGTGCTCTTAGTGCGAATTCTGGCTTCATTTATTCAATGGTCCATTTGTTGAATATCTTGACTGTCCAAGGTATTCTCTGAGGCTTTCTCCAGAACCAAGATTTAAAAGCATCAACACTCTTCCTATTGTTTCTTCAACACCCAACTTTCACTTTCATAAAGTATCACAGGGGATACCATTGCCTGCATGACTCTGATTTTGCAGGTATAGACACATCATGCCAAGACCATCCTGGCTACTCTACCAAGTGGTAGTTTGTGGCATTTTTCTTGGCTGCTGCCCCCTTTACTGTTGATGGTTAATCCTAAAAGGTAGAAATTATCCACCACTTTGATATTTTCATTGTCAATTCTAAGGCCAATTATTGTACTTATCAATTAGTTTGGTTTTTATATTTAATTTTAGTCCCATTCTTTTTCATTGTGCTCCTTGCCTTTTACTACTTGCTTTGAATTTTTGGCTACCAGAGTAGTGCCATCAGTATATCACAGATTATTGATGGTTTTTATTTCCCATTTTAGAACCATATGCATCTTCTTCCAACTTTATTAAATTACCAATAGAAAATTTCCCTCTTGAATTCTGGTCTGTCGTACTGTCTGAGGTAGGATGAGGGTGGCAGGCAAGGTGTCAATGGAGTATGATTAAAAAAAATGTCCAGATGGCAGCCATGATGGTATGGCTGAAACTCTGCCTGATTTTCTTTACTTTGTAATGCACGTAAAAAGGACAGAGCTCCAATTGCACTATTATAGCTGTCATCTGGACTTTTCGGACCATACTCTATAGACACCTCAGTGATAGGGACAACCTTAGCTGGAAACAGAAGATTTCCTTCCTTTCCTACTGATCTCCTTTAAGTAGACATAAGATCTTATATTTAAAAAGTTAAGTGAATCACGTTTTCAACATTCTGGGCATTGTGGACCTGGATTCAGCTGCTGCTGTTTCTGCTATAGCCATTAAATGATTTAAATGTGTCAATAGACAAATGATGGAAGCAGGGGGGGGAAAGATCAAATTCTCAACTTTATGAAAAGTTAATGTTGTGGTTCTAACTGACTTGCATAGCATTCAGCTACAAAATATCTGAAAGACAGATTGAAATATTGCTTTTCAAGATGCCAGACGGGGGTTCGGGTGCAGGAGGGAGAATCACATTCCGTTTTCTACATTGTTGGATTTAACATTGCTGTAAAGAATTCAGGCCTGACTGCAGCTACAAACATTTCTCTTGCTGAGAATACATATACAGTCCTTTCCTCAAAAAATAAACGCTTGTTTTTGTATAAGATAAATTCTTCACTTTGTGCCAGGAACTATGCTAGCCATAATTAGAGTTGAGATGATTCAAAGTCTTATTTAACATTTCATTGATGATTATAACAAGGCATATGGAAAACTATGTATGAGTAGAATTATAGAGAACACTGTTCATTTATCCATATGCTTGTTTGCTTGCTTTATTTAATGCATACAATCTATAATCAATCTTTTTGCCAACAGATGGCACTCAAGAGGCCTAATCAACTGCGAGCATCAAGTATATAAAAGATAATGAGCAGAGCATAAATAATTTACATTATTCTTCTCCTGGACAAAATTCCATGATCAGCCTAGGTGCAGCCATCAAGGAGGCAGCAATTACATCAACATCCCAGTTTCATCCTCATGTTCTCTCCCCACCTTAGGAATATGCCCTAATGATATTTTTATAATACCCTTAAAATGTTGTTTAACTTTCAGCCCACAGCTGGTCTAGCTTCAAGTCAACTTTAACTTCTCTAGTGTTAAAGAAGTGTTTTACTTCTCTTGTGGCCATGGCCACAATCAAGCCCATTTCACTGATCAAGATGGTTAATGACATGGGCCCTTTAAGCTGTTCAGGCACAGCCTTCTGTAGCCATTTTGGCTTGGGCTGGATAACTGGCTTATACAAAGCCCACTTTCCAAACTCACATGGGTCCATTTCATATATATACAGTAGCTTTATCATGGGTATCACAAATAGGGATTAATTTTCTTAAGATCAACATGAAATCTTAGAGACACCTTGCACTTTTACTGGCACTGTGTCTTTAAGGCTGTTTTGGATTTTATCCATCCAATGAGCCCCAAAAGGATGGGGGTAATCAGTGCTTTTTTAAAAAAAAAAAAAAAAAAAAAAGGTGCCGGAACTCACACATGTCATACAACCCGCCTTGCCTACCCTACAAGGTTCCATCCAAAAAAGGTGTCAGAATTCCGTTCTGGGCGTTCTATGAGAAAAAAAGCCCTGGGGGTAATAAACCACCAGGTGGAGAATGGGTAAACACTTTTCTTGACTATGTCTGTAGAGGCACAGATCCTAGGCTATGTCATTGTGGATTTTTTTCTTACTCTTTTCATTGCATTTTAAGAAAAGGCAAGAAGTAGCTTCCCAACTCTCACAGGAGGTAGGAGGACTATAAAATGGCTTTTGCCATATAGATCAGCCATCCTCAGTTTGTGTATCTGCAAGTACACAGTTGTGAATCTTATGACTGGCAGGATGATTGATTGATTGATTGATTAAGTTGGCGCTGACTCTTAATAACCACCAAGTTTTTCTCCAGGACTGGCAAGTAGAGAGGATGCCTAAGCATTTGTTGTGATAATAGTTCTTTTTGTCAACTTCCTGTTGGTTCCAAGTAAATCCCAATAGCAATAATAAAATTGTGGCCTGTTTCTTCCCAGTTAGATGTGCCATTGCATTTTTTTTCTTTCTATTTCAGGCGCAGAAAAGGACACAATTGCAACTTTAAGATGGATGAACTTCGACTTCCAGAATTTCCTAGCCAGCAGTGGGAATTCTGAGAGTTGAAGTCCACCCATCTTAAAGTTGCTAAGGTTGAGAAACACTGTTGTAAAGTATGTAGAGCTAAGATCCTCTTGCTGATTTGTTGTTGTTGTTGCGATTGTTTACATATTGGAAGGAAAAATTACTATGGATTACTAATTTGAGATAAAATAGAGGTTTGTCTTAAAATATAAAATTGTGGGGTTTTACAATATCAGTGCCTGCTTTTAATTTTATTTGACAGCAAAAGGAGTCTTGAAATGTTGTAGACACTTCTAAAAAAATAATAAAAAACTCCCCTGTAATTTGCTATAAGAACATTGGAAGAAAATACTTTACCACAAAAAAATTCTAATGATTGTTATGGACTTATATTTAGCCCTAATATTTGAAAACTACAAACTTTTAAATACCTCTCAAGTTATTTTAGATTAGATTTCAGCAAAAATATGGATCTCTTTCAAAAGCAATCATTTATAATACCTTGATTATATCTGACCCAAACCACCTCTCTTCAAACAAGATTCTGCAATAAAACGAGAATAATGATTTTGCATAACTTCAAATACAGCCTTCTAGGTCTTCCATCACTGGAAGTTTTTAAGAAGAGACTGGAGAGCCACTTGTCTAGAATGGTATAGGGCAGGGGTAGGCAACCTTGGCTCTTTTATGACTCGTGGACCTAAGGAGGATTTTATTTAGGGACCTAAGGAGGATTTTATTTAGGGACGATTTTAAGTATAATTTTAATTGGAACACAGCTTCGAATATTTGGTTTTAATTTGGTTTTAGAGGGGTTTTTATTTTTATTGATATGTGTATCTGTTTTAATATGCTGTGCACCGCCCTGAGTCCTGCGGGAGAAGGGCGGTATAGAAATTAAATTAATAATAATAATAATA
>NW_015386477.1:1203111-1224085 GCF_001527695.2 Protobothrops mucrosquamatus
AATAACTCCCAGAATTCCAGCTGAGCCAGGAATTCTGGGAGTTGAAGTCCACGAGTCATAAAAGAGCCAAGGTTGCCTACCCCTGGTATAGGGTCTCATGCTTGAGCAGGGGGTGGACTAAAACAGGGCTTTTCAACCTTTTCATAGATTGTACCACTTTTAGGACATGACAATATTCGAGTACCACCAGTGCTTAGCAAGGTGTCAAAAACTTGATGACTAAAAAAAGGGGGGGGATTTTGGGTTTTACTGGTTAGATTCATTTGTTGTTATAGAAATGGCTAGTTTATAATATTATGGAAAAGTAAAAAGTTGAGGTTCAATGTCAATGCTTCCTTCCTACTGCAACAGTGGAACTCAGAAAGCAATGCCTTTTCTTTTCTTTTTCCCTTCTCGCCCTCACTTTTTCTCCTTTTTCCTCCCCACTGTGTCTACTATTTGTTTTTGTATTTTTGTATTTTATTCTATAATCTAATAAAATGTTACAAACTGGGGAAAAAGGAAAAAAGTATCGGTTTTAATTTCTTTGGTGGCAGTTCCTTTGCTGAATCACTTTCCCTTTGCACTGACAAATGTATGATGAATTAATATATTTATTAATATGCACTACTACCTCCCTCTCCTCTCTCATTCTCTCACCCTTCACTTGCAAAAGCCCCTCACTCTCTCTCACACACACTTCCCCCCAAAAGCCTTTCCGCTCTGCCTCACACCTCCCCAAAAGCCTTTCCTCTCTGCCTCTCACACACACACTTCCCCCAAAACCTTTCCTCTCTGCCTCTCTCACACATACACACCTCCCCAAAAGCCTTTCCTCTCTGCCTACACACACACACACACCTCCCCAAAAGCCTTTCCTCTCTGCCTCTCTCACACATACACACTTTCCCCAAAAGCCTTTCCTCTCTGCCTCTCATACATACACACCTTCCCAAAAGCTTTTCCTCTCTGCCTCTCACACACACTTCCCCCAAAAGCCTTTCCTCTCTGCCTCATACACACAGACCTCCCGAAAAGCCTTTCCTCTCTGCCTCACACACACACATTTTCCCCCAAAAGCCTTTCCTCTCTGCCTCTCACACACACACTCCCCCCAAAAAACCTTTCCTCTCTACCTCACACACACACACTTCCCCCCAAAGGCCTTTCCTCTCTCTCTCTCACCGCTTCTCTGAGAAAAGCACTTTCTCTTCTGACTCTTTCTCCAGCATCTTTTTTTCCCTCTCTCCCTCCCTCTCCTGCCAAAACTGCCTCCTTTTATATCCCAGCCTGTCTCCGCCCTCCTCCTCCTTTCTCTTCCGGGTGTGCCGGAAGTGCCAATCCTGGGGCGTTTGTCTCACCCCAGCAGCTTCTGATGACTCTCTCACAGCAAGTCCTACATGTGCCACTTTAGTTCGTTCCCTCCCCCCGCTACCCTTGGATAGGCTAAGCAGGGTCGCGTACCACCTGCCAGGTGCCAACGTACCACCTGTGGTATGCATACCACTGGTTGAAAAGCCCTGGACTAAAAGACCTTCAAGGTCCCTTCCAATTCTTGTTATTCTGTTCTGTTCTGTTCTGTTCTGTTCTGTTCTGTTCCGAGTCATTGTCATTTGGCAGATAGACTCAAAGTGCCTGGCAGGATAAAATAATGGCTTAAATCAAACTTCCTTCCGCATCTCCAACATGATGCTCTCTATACTGAACTATAGTTACTGGATTTATCAGCCAGCTGGCAATGCATGAATGCAGAGCATAGAAAAACCTTCCCCATATTTTTTATAAAGGTAAAATACTTCCATCATGGAACTGGAAAGTATTCCATGTTGCTACCGTTAAGGCAAGTGTGGAATGCATTAGATGCTACATACTGCATATTATTAAAATATATTATTTTATGAGTTTTTATGGATGAGGGACCAACTTTTTAGATGAATGAGCTGGTTGCTTAAACATATTGATACAAGAAAAATAACAGGCAGTTCATTATTTACAAACTGAGCCCAGAAAAATCAGTCATGTTTTGTTGTTGCAAAATTATTTATAGACCCATCTCTTTTTAAAATTTAATGAGGCTGTTAAAAAACTAAAAGTAACAGAATAAGAACACATAGTATTGTTTTGCAATCAACTTCAAAATATAAATCAATGGGCCAAGTGATCAATAAATATAACCCATAACATTTTGGCACATTATCTGATTAGAGTACTAGAGCTGAAACCTCATAAAAAGGATGTAATGGAAAGGCTATTTTTGGTTAATCCATTAATTAATCCATATTTTTGGGGAACTCCCCATATGCAGTTCTCTTTCAACATTTTTAAAAACAATCTTGATGATTACTTTTGAGAAATCTTCATTTTAAGTTAATATAGTTAATTAATGTGCATATTGGAAAATGCTTTGCTCCTTTTTAATTTAATTTGTAATGAGATTAATATATAAACAAGAAACAAAGAAGAAATTATACTGAACAAAGCTAGTGACAACTCATTTTATGCTAAACATGACTAGGAAGCTACTGACTTGACTGAATGAGCCTTTTCAAAGCCAAATGGATGGCATACCATGAAGCAAATACATATCTTTGATATAAACAAGTTTAAAAAGTACTTGTAATAGCTTGATTCACTTTAGTTTGTGAAATTTATTCAATTTACAGTAATAATCCAAAAAATACAAAAGAGATAAAGGAAAAGGAAAAGCAAGTCTCCAGATAAAACATAATTTAAAAGCCAGATGTAATAGCTTGGTTGCAATATTATGATTTTTACTTTGTAGATTACTATTTCAGCCAATGTTACTATACTAAACCTGATTTATCTCCCTCCATATGGAGACTCCTAGTGTAGATTCCCGTGTGGTTATTAGCTTTTGATGTTATTTGCAGTGTTGGCTTCTGTTTATTATATGCTACACTATGTGCTTTATATTGTTTTTCTGTGCTGTCATGGGATATGTGGCCTGAAAAGTAGAATAGAAATTCATTAAATAAATAATAAATTAGGTAATCACATAATTTATTACATCTAAGACTTATAATATCAACTTTGCAAATTGATTTGATTTTTTTGAGGGTGAGGATTTTATTAGCATACTGCTAACATCTTTTTGTTGCATTACTTCTTTCATTTAATTTTTCCCCTATTTTTATTTTAAAATGTGGTTTCCTGTGCATTTTCTAATTCAGCCCTGAGAGTTTTATATATATGTTTTAATCAATCCAGGGAACTATCTTTGGGATCTAGGTGAAGGGCTGGAACAAAAATGAATCGATGACTGACGAAATGGATGAACATTTTGAGAAAGAACATCTCTTAGGAAAATGTTCTTGAGAAAATTTTGGCCATGGATGATGTTTTGCCAACCCATTGAAACACAGATGAGAATATATTAAAGCAACTCCACCAGTCCCTGAATAGATATAAAGATAAGAGCTTTTTCAATGGAGACAAATAGGAAACAACCAACTTCTCTCTGTGTGTTTCTTTTTGATGCTGCAGCTTTTTACTTTTTCAGGCATGTACCCCCTTTAATATTTAGGAGCCAGTCAGCCTTTTAGTTTACAAGGAATCTAAGAGGGATGGAGAAAAATAGGTTAGCATAACGCAAGATGGATCGAGGTAGATAGAAGAGAATATTTGTAGCTCAGGATTGAACTGTGGGGTCTTTTGTGTTCTCTGAGTGCTTGGTTGTTGTCATCTAGTTGGGTAATGAAACATCTGCAAGAAAATATTCAAGCTCTGAGAGCACCAAGGACCCACATGTATCAGATGTATATGGAATAATCCATGTGAAGATCCACTTGAAGACCTTACCTGGCAGCAGTAGGAGCAACCCAAAGGTTGCTAGCCTACCATTTCAGATTCTGATATAATTACTTACTTAGTTTACAGCATCTCCAATTTTAATAGAATCTGCAAATTTAAAGAAATTGTTTAAAACAATTAAAGAAATATAATTAAAATCCATTAATAAATATCAAAAGCACCTTAAAAGGTAAATGAAACTACCTCAAGTGCTAAATGTTTTCTGGAACAAAACTGCTTTAGTTTGTTTACAAGATACCAACAGAGTGAGGGCTATCCACACCTCTGGGGGAAGGCTGCTCCATAAGATGACAGCTGTCACTAAGGAAACCTATTATGTGGTTCCTACTGTATGAACCTTGAGCTTATAGATCTCAAAATGTAATTTGGGTGGGTAAAGAGTTGATAGCCACAGTCTGTGTGGCTATTCTGTGCTCCTTCTGGCTGATTAAATTATCCAGAGTGTGACTGCCCCCCTGGTTAAGGGTGGTGATCAAAACCTCCACATGTTCCATCTTTCTCCCTTGATTCAGATAAACTGTACAATTTTAGTCCAGCCTCAAATGTTCTATTTTTGGGGAAAGTGATTAAAAAAGTGGCTGTTTACTTTCAAATATGAATGATAAGTGATTTTCTGGATCTGTTTCATCTTGGTTTCCAGCCAAGAAATAATACAGAAACTGTTTTATCATCTTAGTGACTTATACTGGCTGCAGGGTAGAGGATAGAAGAGTAGGTGAGGGTTAGGGAGCAGCAGAATATAATTCTATTGGTTTCCTGAACTTCTCAGTAGCTTATAATGCCTTCAACTTCTGGAGTATCTAGTGGGATTCAATCTTTCAAACCTGAGGGACTTATAAGGGGGGGGGGGGACTAAGGGATCAAGGAATCAGTCTGTACCCTTGAATAATGTCCAGGTCTGATGATAGGTTACATGGGAAGAAATGAGCTGAAATTATATTGAGGTTATATTGCTAAAAGAAAAACTGGACTCAGGGATTGAGCTCCAGTTGTTTTGAACAGGATTGTACTCCCCTTGAAAGACTATATGTTAATGGAGTTTCTGGTTTAATGGACATCTCTTCTGCCTATTAGTCCATTAAAGGATTTATTGTAATAATATAAATCAAACTTCAATTTCAAATTGGAACTTAGTCATTGGCACACAGCTGTTAAAAAAACTAGCTGATGTCCCTCTCCCATTCTTGTAGGCTTAGCCAGTATTTCTCAACCTCAGCAACTCTAAGAGGTTTGGGCTTCAATTCCCAGATTTCCCTGGCCAGCAATACTGGACTTAATCAATGGGTTTTGTTTTCTCAAGAGCATTCAGTTACATATTCACAAAAGGAATCAGAATGAATAGATTTGCGTTCATAATAGACACATAATTTGAATATATGGTGATAATGAACCAATTTAGCAGTATAGATTTCAGAAATTATACAAAAGCCACAAAAGAAAGCAGGTAGTGCTGAAGAAATTAGAAGATAAGGGAAAATATGTGTCCCATTAAGTATCAATTCATGGGGATTATTTTTCTGAACATGAATGATTTTGTGACATGAATGATTTTATTTAGAATTTTGGCAGTGATATTGCTGGATGATCTTTTCACCAAATGGCTAACAGCTTAACTCCTTGCCAGCCAGCCAGCATTCCCCTGTGTTCTTTTAGCAAAAGAAAGGATATTATAACATTGGAGAAACATGAGGAATTGATTGAAAAGGAAATGATTTATTATAAATAGTAAAGGTCTCAAGTTGCTGCTCATATATATCAAGAATCTCAAAACAGTCATCTAGATTAATTTGCATTTAAAGTATGTCTGTAAGAAACAGCTTCCAGAACTCTTTAAATGAGTGCTAAATTACAATAGAAATACCACCAAAATTACATTTTTCTTGGCTTACTGTAATCTTAAAGTTCATTTGGAAGCACCTGCAAATTGTATTCTTTGCCAGAAAGAGAAGGCCAGATTAAATTTCATTTGACATAATATATTTTGTAAAATACAGAATTTGAAAAGTTTTATAAACAAAAGAGTTTCTGGAACTCTTGCTGATTATAATTATGGGTAGATCTGTCTGCCGAGGGTCCTTGGAATGTTATTTGTTTAATCTGGAAACAATTTGAACTAAGACAGAATGCTAAAGTTATCTGAGATTAGAAGAAGAGAGGCAAGTACAGTGGTTTAAACAATGAATTACTCAGCTGGGTTTCAGTAACAAAACACAAAGTTCTGATCAGTTGCAGAAATAAGAGTTCTACCACTAAAAGGATTCAAATTAATTTATGTCTTTAAGAAATGGTAGAGATGAAGAAATAAATGTAGGTATGGTACACAGGTAATATTCTTCAGGTAATAATCCTCCTTGCCATAGCTGATATGATTGAAAGTTAAATCTTCCCTGCTCAGTAACCATGCTGAAGTTTTAATCAGTCCTTTATTGTTTCATTTGCACAAATCAAAAATCTATCTAGTGCCTCCAAATTATTATTTACCTGTCTATTCTGTCAATCACATGCTCTACCTGGTTTATAAATTTCAAGCTAGCAAGGCCATTAGAATCAGTATAAACAAAGCCTATTCACAGAGCGATGTTTTAAGGATTTTAGATATTAAAATTAGCTCAAAAGGGAGATCAGTAGCAGCTTTACCTTGACATCAGATGGATATGTGGCAGCTGCAGGTATTTTCTCAAAGGATTATTTGGGGAAATGCTCATTCAGAATGGTTCAAATCCAACTCACCTGGAGCTTTAATGGTCATTTCTGAAATGTGTATTTTGGTCAGAATGTATTGGATTACAGATTTAATCTTCCTCATCAAGTTTTGTTATAGTGCATGCATCTGAAGAGTGCTGTGCTTGGCTATTTTAGCTACTGTTTCAGTCACCTTGGTGTGATTAACCCCATAGCAGCTGCTACTACTGATGATAACCTGATCAAGATCACATAACAAGCATCATAGGAAAGATGAAGCAGAAAGCCAGACGTAATCTGATGGAAAGTAGATTTAAAGGTTTACTATATTAAAAAAAGGACTAAAACATCTTGTTTTACATAACCAGAACCCAGTAAATTCCAAGGCCCCACTTTAATGCTAGAGCTTTCTTGAAGTGTGTGGCCTTTATAGCATGGGTTGCTTGAAAGAAAAGACCCTCTACAGTACTGGAATACATTACCTACTAAGACATTACTAAGACATTAATACATTATCTGGGCTGAAGTGTGATGTTTTATTGCAAGTATTTTAACGAATACACAATGCGTAAAACATTACTTCATAGGTAATATAGAATATAAAGCTAACAAGTAATTTCCTACGGAAATGGGGATTATACAATAATGGATTTGCTGAACTACATATTAATAGAAATACCTTTAAAAGTGTTCAAGCCTTAAAATATTATCAAGCTTAAACCAGCTGAAAAGCAGCAATGTTCTCGAGTTACAGCTAAAATGACATTATGTCCTTGCTTATTCTACTATATATTGTCTACCTTCTGATTTTCCATCCTTTGATTGTTTATACAGATTCTAATTTTTCACTGTTGTTGCTCTGTTTATCAGAAGAGATATGTGCATTGACTACAAAATTAGATTTGGGGATGGCCTAATTCAGAACTTCTATCAGTTTAGACTGAACAATTTTCCCCTTCAATTTGTTCAACTTCAGAGCAAGATTTGTAAATACGGGTAAATACTTCTGTTTAGTATAGGAGAAAAACAAATAGTTGTTCCTTTTTTGTTTTTCAGCAAAATTGAAATCAGTTTCATTGAAACTATGTCAACAAAAATCAATTTTGTTGAAATCTGACTGATTAAACATGATCTGTAAACTTCTTGCTCTGGAAGAGAGTATTAAACGTGTTGAAATTTGAAGTCAACATCTCTAAAGTACAAAATATCCATCCCAAAGTTTGGGACGAAAACAAGAAGTATGAATATACTGTTGTATTGTTTAAAATGTTCCAAGTGTCTTTATTTATAAAAAACAAATCAACCAGCATAATGTCTTAAGAATATATTAGATAATAGCAAATAGTTCCATTCCTGATGTTGGCTGAAACTAGCTGAAGGATAGACGGGACGGAATCAGTTACACATTTTTTAGTAATGGCACTTATTGTTTCAGACATCAGAAAATTATACTGCTTTTTAAAACTCATTACAGGGCAAGTAGTTCAAAGGTAATTCACAGCTTATATTACTATTCCTATGGTCTCTTTAAATTGTGCTTTCTTTAGGATGGGCTGTTAAATGCAAAACATGTATCCTGTGCTTGTGCTTTACAGATAGATTTGATATGCTGTAGTTGTGTTCATAAAAATGTGGGTTGCAACAACAATGTGGGTTGCACCAAAGTAGATCTACTGCTGTTTAAATAATCTCCTAATCCAATTTTCTTTTAATATGAATTATAGGTAGCATTCTCTCTAGACATTATCTATTTTTTTGTCATTGGATAAAACCATGGAAACATTGCTCCTGCTTTGCATCTCTGTTCAGTATGACAAAACATTTGAAATAAGTTGCGCTTTGTTTAATGAGAATATACTAAAATGAGCCATGGTGGCGCAGTGGTTAGAATGTAGTACTGCAGGCTACTTCTGCCGACTGCCGGCAGTTCGATTCTCACCGGCTCAAGGTTGACTCAGCCTTCCATCCTTCTGAAGTCAGTAAAATGAGGGCCCAGATTGTTGGGGGAAATATGCTGACTCTGGAAATTGCTTAGAGAGGGCTGTAAAGCACTGTGAAGCGTTATATAAGTGTAACGTTACCCCCTCAGAGGCCGCCAAAGCCCAGGCCCCCCCAGCCCCGTTCCCCTCCGTCGCACTCTGCAGCTGCGCTCTCAAGGTGGTAGTGAAGTGTCTTTTCTAGCAGCTCACGCGAAGTGAGGAGATAGCAGACTCTTATTGTCAAGGGGGGGCGGCTTTCAGGAACAAAGATGACCAGCCCCTAGCCCTGATAGTCAATGTGTGACAGCCCCAGGCAATCGTAGCAGCAATAGTCAATGATTTCACAGCGACCATTTGGAAACAAGTGGGGTGGGGAAAACCCTGGCTCCAGGCAGCGATAGGAACATGAACGAAGGTAGTCAGCGTTCTGCAGTAACAGCTCGCCCCGCAAGGGCAACTCCCCAGAATGTCTATAACTTGCACAAGTAACAACAATCAAAGTTCAGATGGCCGCTAGACTCCAAAGCAGTAACGACCAGCCTCTCCTTCTCTTCTGTCATCACTCGCAGTCTCGGGTCTCGTCGGTGTGAAAACCCCTCCTCCCTTTCCTTTATTGTTAAAATCTGAATTTAGCAACCCCAGCAACTTTTTCTCTCCTCACTCTCTCTTGCCTCCGCTCGGGATATCCCCCCTGCGAAAGAAAGCAGTAAAATTCCACCCTCTCACCCTCTCCTCCCCAGAAAGGGATCAGCTAAAACCTCAAATCCTTTTTTGACTTCACCTGGTCTCTCTCTGACAACAGCCACAGCAACCACCCCCACCCCTTCTTTTCTCCTTTTTCTTTCCTTTCGCCCGATCCATGCCCAAAACCGGCAGCAGCTGTCCGAGCTTCCCTCTCCCCGGGCAGGCTCCTGCAAAGCTTTTCAGCCAGCCCACTACACAAGTCTAAATGCTATTGCTATCTGTAACAATCTGTTGAAAGGTGACGCTGCTTGTCATGATCTTTTGAGGGATAAACCAGAAGCATCTATAGATAAAAGTAAATAAAGGTCAGACTGATGGCTTTGATTACAGCCACCATCTTGGCTTTTTAAATCTCTACTGTGAATGGACTACAATATTTGTAAAAGACATATTGTGTGTTTTTTAAAACATTCTTTTCCCTCAGACAATTCAGATCAGTGTTTCTCAACCTTATGAATGTTAAGATATGTAGACTTCAACTCGCAGAATTTGGGGAGTTAATGTCTATCTAAAAATTGCTGAGGGTGAGAAACACTGCTTTTGATATTAGTACAGGTAGTTCTTGACTTACAACCATTTGTTTAGTGACTGTTCAAAGTTACAAAATTGAAAAAAAATGACTGATTTTCACACTTTCAACTGTTGCAGCATCCCCAGTCACATGATCAAAATCTGGGCAGTTGGTAACTGGCATGTATTTATGACAGTTGCACTGTCTAGGAGTCATGCAATTATCATTTGTAACCTTCCCAGCCAGCTTTTGACAAGCAAAGTCAATGGGGGAAGCCAAATTTGCTTAATGACCACATGATTCAATGCAGGATTGTAAAATGGGACAACACTCACTTAACAACTGCCCTGTTTAACATCAGAAATCTGGGGATCAACTGTGGTTGTAACTCAAGGACTACCTGTATTCTATTACATTTTCCATTATAAATGTTTTTTAAAATACATTGTTACCGATGGATGAAAAAGTTGGCTAGTGATACCAGCATGAAGCCAGAGATTTTTCAGATCTGAATTTAAACTTTTAATGACATCTCCCTTGTCTTTCTTTCATATATTTTCTTACAAAATCATGCATGTATAATCTTATTTAGAAAGCCAATGTTTTGTTCCTCCCACCATTTCATTTCTTTTGAACAGATGCTCAGGTTTGACGTTTGATTATAGAATGGGAAAGCTAGTCAAACTACTTGTCTAAAATAACTCTTTAATCTGATCTCTTAAGAAAGCCAATAGTTTTTAGAATACAAACATTATTTACTAACAGCAGTAAAACGTAAAAAGGAATTGTGACAATCACAAACTTTTAAAAAATGAGTCAATAGATGCTACTTTACAAAAATATTGTAGGATTCTGCCTGAAAAACATGAAGTATTTCCACTTGATATTCACAGATTAGAGTTTTTTTAGTTAACTCTGTTTTGCTGATCAACCTTCATCTTAAAATATCTTGCTATTGGTGAAAATTTTCTAGACGTATCTTGTTTGGATCTTCCGGGTGTCTCAATGCAATCCCATATCTCAGCAGAAGCTCAATGTAAGGTAACCAAAATGAATCACTGGTTGTTATATATGGATCATGTGGAGTGTTTATCAGTTTATTGATGAGACTCTGGAAAGAGAATGTGTTGCAATATGTCAAATTTTAGTCCTCAAAATATGAAACCGAGATGAAAAATTTCAAAAACCATAATTGTTATTTGAATGAAATATTGTCCAATTTATATTGTATAGAATGAAAGCTGTTTTACATTTCTTAATATATTTTGAACATTTTCAGTCCATAATTTCTTATTGCACTGAATTAATCCCTTATGAGTGACTTTAGACATAATTTCCAATTCTAAATAGCCAGCTTTAGGGCCAAATCACAATTAACCTGGATAATCCATTAACTTTGACTCTTAGATCTGATTTGCACATCAAATTAACCTGATTCTTCCTAGCTTAGCAAGTAGAGTGTTGGTAAAATAGATTAGATGAAGGAACAGATAAGTAGGCCTATAGCTACTTTATTAAAATCGCTATACAGAGTCTTCATGTACAGCAATTGGAGCTGATAACTGTTGCTAATGTGGTCATGAAGTGAAACAACAAATGGCAACACCAACTTACATCATTTCTAGTTGCCGTTAAGTGAATCAGCCAGTTGTTAAGCACGTCATGTGATCAAAACTTGCAACTTCCCCCAAGCACCCCCATTGACTTTGTTGGAAGCTGTCTATGAAAGTTGCAAATGGTGATCATGTGAATGCAAGACACTATAGCCATTGTAAATGTGCACCATTTGCCAAGCGCCCAAATCATGATCATACAAACTATGGGGATGATACAGTGACTGCAACTTGAAGGACCAGTTGTAAATCTCCTAGTTCAGTGCTGTAACTTTGAACGTTTGCTAAATGAGCAGTCAGTAAATGAGGCCCCTCTATAACAGAATATTGCAGGCCTGAATGTGCTTCTCTTCTTTCCTATTTACAGTATCTTTGTGTGAATTAATGGAGACATTGTCTGGGGTGTTTTTGTAAACCACTTTTTTGGCCTGGGCTCAAAACCCATTTATCTGATTGTTGCATTGGTAATGGATAAACAAAAACTGTGGAAGGCAGATGGAAGCATGTCCTATGCCATAAAGGGCTTAATAGTGATAACCAGTCTCTTGAATTGTACTTCGAAGCTTACTGGTAATCAATGCAGTTCACAAAGAAAAGATATTTCATGGGATTGAATGCCCATATTTGCTCAGATTCCTACTGCAATCTGAATGAGTTCCAGTTCCCAAGTAGATTTCATGGGCAACTCCCTATGGAGCTCAAAGTTCATTGGCAAAGTGAACAAAGTCTCTGGACTGAATGGCTCCCAGTCCAGGTAAGAATGCAGCTGGTGCATAAGATGGATTTATATGAAGGCCTTCTTATGCACAGTTGCCATCTTGCCTATGAGTTCAAGACCCCAAAGTGCACACAAGTCCCAAAGGTACTAATAAAGGAAAATATTTGTAGTTCAGGGTTGACATGAGTGGTCCTTGGTGCTCTCTGAGTGTGCTTGTTTTCTTGTTATCCAAATTAGGTAACATCATCAGTGCTAACCATGTTTCCCCAAAAATAAGACCCAGTCTTTTTTCTTTTTTTTTTGCCTCTTATTTTCAGGGAGTGTCTTTTCCACTCACCTCGCGGCCACGGCACCAACAACCCCGCCCAGACAGCCCACTTCTGCAGCCGAAGGAGCAGCTTCATTCTGCAACTGAGAATGGAGCTCCGGCCTGCATTTCGGCACCAGAGACCTTCTGGAAATGACTGCAAAATGCAGGCCAGGGGACGCCGGAGAGGCAGGTGTCGATTCATGGGAGGCCTGGTAAGTAGGTGCAGGACATGTGGGGCAGGTCCACCCCCCCACCCCAGCTTGATTTTTAGGCATGCGCCTCCTCCCAAAACTAGGGTTTGTTTTGAGGGTAGGGCTTATATTAGGCCCACCCCCAAAAATCAAACTAGGGCTTATTTTTGCGGTAGGTCTTACTTTCGGGAAAACAAGGTAGTAAGGAGTGCTGTTTGCTGTTAGTTTATATTCTAGTGGCTTGCCTGTCGTTGGTGGGAGTGGTCTTAGAGATTCTTTGATTGGGCTGTTTGCTGTTGGCTTCTTTGGCAGTTTCTTGATTGGGGTATTGTTTCCTTGATTGTTGGTCTCATGTTAACCTTGGAGTTAATCTATGCTGATGCTGATTGCTGGTGGAGAGGTGCTTGGATCTTTTTGTTCCTTTTTGGACTGGGTGATCATCCCTTTTGCATAATCTATAGATCAGTGATGGCGAACCTTTTAGAGACTGAGTGCCCAAACTGCAACCCAAAACCCACTTATGCATCGTCGGGTGCCGGCTGGGTGTGGCCCATTGGCTGGGTGTGGCCCATTGGGTGGGCATGGTCCATTGGGTGGGCGTCGCTGCGGTGGTAACGGCAGACTGGGTGGGACTAAAAAGTTCAATCAATCAATTCCAACTTTGCAAGATCTTTTTTTTCCTGCGAGAAGCTGAAATTGATTGATTGAACTTTTTTTTTTTTTTTTTGCACACGGCGGCGGAGGCCTAAAGCGAAAAGGTTTTATAAAACCCAGCTGAAGGCCTAGGACTGGGGCGACGGCGCACGTGCCCACAGAGAGGGCTCTGAGTGCCGCCTCTGGCACCCGTGCCATAGGTTCGCCACCACTGCTATAGATGTTGTTTATGTCTATGTGCTATTGATGGCTGATTTGTCAGAGTGCCAGGCTTCTAGAAATTCCTTGGCATTTTTGGACTTGGCTTAGTCTAGAATGATCATATTTTCCCAATTGAACCTACCTATAAATCTGTCTATATGTTATGAAATTAAAGAATTTTCATGTCTTCTGACTGCTAGTTGATGTTCATGGATGCATTCTGCCAGTCTTTTGCCTATTTGTCCTACACAGTGATGGTTGCAGTCATTACATTGTATGTTATAGATTATTCCTGGTTATTCTTTTGATCTGCTGGAGTTTTTGGTCTGCTTAGGATAATTTGAAGGGCTTTAGTTGGCTTGTGTGCTATGCTGATTCCATGTGGCTGTAGTAGTCTATTGGTGGTTTCTGAGATATTCTTGATGATAGAGATATTCACATGAAGAATATTTCAGAAACCACCAATAGACTACTACAATCACATGGAATCAGCAAGTCCCAAAGGGGAAAATGGTATCCCATTCAAAACTAAAGATGAAATATTTCCCATTTTGAGAGCTATTCAAACACCTACAGCCACTAAGTCTTATCAGGGGAACATTTTGATGGTAATGAAAGCACTACTCCCATTCTAGCTCCACCAAAGGTCATTAAAGAGCATAACCAAAGTTGTTTCGCTATTGTGTTTTGGCCTGAATCCTGACTGAAAGTGATCTAGATAATTTCTTCCAAAGAGCTCTAAAACTGCAGCCCAACCACAATCTCAACCATATTCCCTGAAAAGAGGAGGTTGAAGATTGAAGAAAATTTGTCCAGTGCAGTTAGGTCCAGAAAGGGGCTTTTAAGGGACATGCAATTGTTTCCCTCCAGAAGCAAGCATCATTCCTCTTTGAATAAATTAAGTTTTCATAGTTCCATCCACCTTCACATTGCTGCTACCATAGATAGAAAAGGCTAAGCATTACAATTTTAGGATGTAGGAATAACAATCCCACATCCCATAGAAATACAGGTAGTCCTAGAATGGAGCCTGCCCAGTATGGTTGCAAGTGGTGATGGTCATGAAGCGAGACAGCCTCATTAACGTAAGTAACTTACAGATTTTATCACTCTCATTTCAGGCAGGTGATAAATTTATCAAATGAGGTGGTTAAATGGGAGATTGGAAGGCAGAGATGGTGAGTTTAGTTTCAGCACCTGACTGGAGGGAGGGAGAAAAAGCAACAAGTCTATCCCACCGAGCTCTTTTTTTCTAATTTTTTTTTCTTCACTGTAGAAATGTGAGTTTGGGAGGAAGGAGCTAAGGAAAGAAAAGATTTAGGGAAGCTTGTCCTGGAGCTGCTGCTTTGCTCGCAGGGGGCTGGCTTCTGTCAAATTGAGCAAGAACAGGAGGGGCTTGCAGTCTCCTGATTGCCAGCTGATTAGGACAGAAAGCAGCCGCCATTTCTTCAAGGAATTGTTGGCTCATGAAAAATGGCAGTCACTTCCGGGAAGCAGCCATGCAGCCCTAGAACGTGTGGCCTTGCCCTACTTGAGGTCCATAGATCTTCAAAACATAAGTATGTAATGGGTGAGGAGTGTGTGGGGAAGCAGGCACACATGATCCCTTTGAGGCGGGAGGAGGGCAAAGTAGTGTCCCTGTGATCAGTCATAAGGGTGAATGACAATGTTGTAGTGGCCATTACTTTGACACAGGATAGCATATAGCTTCTTGGGGGAGGGGGCATCTGTTTTAACTTAATGTTAACTTAATGTTATTTTTCATAATATTTTGATGTGAGACATTTCAACAATAGCACAATTATTTGTCATTCAAAACTAGGAGAGCTTTTAAAACAGATGCAAATGCCAAAATACTAAGCATTTTAGCTTGAAATAGGCAGTGCATGATAAAAATGTAAAAAGATGTATCTCTAAATTGGGTCCATTTAAAGCTTCAGTTTAGCTAGTAAGTTTCTGAATGTAATCCCATTTTCAATTGGAACTAAATTTAATAACTTACTTCAAATAGACCAGTGATGGCGAACCTTTTAGAGACTGAGTGCCCAAACTGCAACCCAAAACCCGCTTATGCATCGTTGAGTGCCGGGTGGGTGTGGCCCATTGGGTGGACATGGCCCATTGGGTGGGCATGGCTGCAGTGGTAATGGCAGATTGGGTGGGATTAAAAAGTTCAATCAATCAATTCCAACTTTGCAAGATCTTTTTTTTTCCCGGGAGAAGTTGAAATTGATTGATTGAACCTTTTATTTTTTTTTATGCACACGGCGGCGGAGGCCTAAAGCGAAAAGGTTTTCTAAAACCCAACTGAAGGCCTAGGACTGGGGCGACGGCACGTGCCCACAAAGAGGGCTTTGAGTGCCGCCTCTGGCACCCGTGCCATAGGTTCGCCACCACTGAAATAGACTATATGCAATCGCACATACAGTACTGTATTATTCATTATTTTTCAATTGAAACACATTTATTCCTGAAAAGCATTAATGAGCACCAAACGAGATATCTATAGGTATACTAGTAAGTGTGTGAAACGAGTTGCCTATCCCTGTTTGAAATGAAAAGAAATTATAAGGAAGCATGAAATTGGGATTCCATGGTAAGTTTTGGATACAAAAACTCAACATTCTAAGACAGTAATCATAAATCTGGAACTCAGCTATGCTGAACTATAGTTATCAGCACTATTAGTCAACAGTCTAACTTTCTTACCTCTAAAATTTCATGTAATGATATGAGCTGCACGTCTTCCTCTTCTGATGAATGCTAAAGTAAGTAAAAGACTAGATGTTTTTATATGTGAGATACATGTTTACAATGAAAAACAGCATTTCAATGATAGATATGAATTTATGTTTAGAAAGCATTTATCTACCTTTAGACTTAAACGTGTATTTATCTACAGGTAGTAGTACCAGAATGTAAATAGGAATGTATGCCACATTTCAAAGAATATTGTATGAAGAAAAGATATCCTTTTTCATATGGCCACATAACTTATACTGTACAAAATATTTGAAAGAGGTGCTTTGCAATACATGGAAATTGTCTATTGGGAGCAGTTCTTTGCCATCTCTGCATTCATATGCATACATAGCTACTTTGTTTTCAGGTCTGAAGAGTTGGGATTTAAAGATTCAATACAAAGAGATCCGAGATCACATGCTGGGAAATCTATATACTGCTTCTGTATTCTGTTGGACAATAGAAAGACAGATAAACCATCGTCCCCATCTAAACATTCATCTATCTCTTTTCTAGCCAACTCCAAATTTGAGTTGTTGTCAAAATTCGATGTGGTTTCTTATCTTGCTAAAATTCAGCTACAGAGATTGCCCAAGTACAGTCTTGTCCAGATTCGCTGGTATTTGAGGATATATCTTACCCAGGGAGGAATCCTTGGCAATGCCAGCTTTTAGCATACAAGGAAGTTTTGAATATCAACTGTCATTCAGGAACAGTAAGCTTTTATTTCTGATAATTATTTAAAGATGTACTGGTAGTCTTGCCAGAATTAAATGGCCCTATTTCCCCTCATCAATATTTAAGACTTCTATAGGATACCTGGATGTTTTATTGACCATACAGCATGTCTGTCAAAGAAAATATACATTTACCTATAGCTTTTTACCGTGTTTTCCCCAAAACAAGCCCCATCCTGAAAAAAAGACCTACCCTCATTTTTGAGGCTGGGCCTAATATAAGCCTCAAAAATAAGCCCTAATTAGGACCCGCCCACTCTATCCCATCTCGCTGCCGCAATGGGGCAGGAGGCAGTGCGGCATTGTGCCGCGGCCACGAGGCGAGGCAGGTGGGGGAGGGGATGGAGCTGCCCCATGCGTCCCGCACCCGCTTTCTTCAGGGTCCACCCAGCCAAGCCATTGCTTGCTAAGCGAGATTTTTTTTTTTTTTTTTTTTTGCCAGAAGTTGGAAGATGTGACTGAACTTTTTTTAATCCCACAAACTCTGTTTCCCTGCAGCAGAAGAGAAACCTGCCAGAGCTGGAAAGCAGGTTAGTGTTGAACTTTTTGCTTTCAGGAGAAGCGGCAGGAAACGGGACTGCCATTTCCAGAATAGAGAAGGGAGACACGGGGTGATGCAGGGCAGCAAGCAAGTGCTCTTCTCTGCTCTGCACTGTGGAGCCACTGTGCTCCCCGTTCTCTTCAGTGGCAGCCATGGAGGGAGGCGCCGGGGGGACGCTTGTGCCACCCAGTTATGGCGCAAGCCACAGGAGTGAGAAGGCGGCGGCTGCCACCGGGCAAGTGATCTGTGGTGCGAAGCGTGAAGAAAGCTCCTCCAGCAGCGCACAGCGGCAGTGGAGTCTTTCGCATCACTCTCCCCGGATCCAAAACGGCAGAGGGGGACTGGGCCTACCCTGCCCATCCTCCGTAGCATGGCAGTCCGGCTCAGAAGGGGAGTGAAAGGAAGGTCGCCTAACAAGAATGGCCTGGCTGGGGGGGGGCTGAAGGAAGTGGGTGTGGGGCACATGGGGTAGCTCCAGTCCCTCCCCCATCTGCCTCATCTCATTGTGGTGGCAGCGGCATGATGTGCTGTGCAGCCTCCTGCCGCAAGCAGCCACAGCAGAAGTGGGCCAGCAGTCGCACGGGCTACTGCTGGATGGGGCTGTTGGTGCCGCTGCTGCGAGGCAAACGTCACAAAAAAATATAAGACACCCTCTGAAAATAAAACCTAATGCCTCTTTTGGAGGCAAAAATAATATAAGACCGGGTCTTACTTTCAGGGAAACACGGTAGCAATCAGACAATAAATTACAAAAGAAAGCTATACTGTTTAAAAAACAAAAATTCAAAGATTAGTTTTCAACAATTATCATAATTCTCTCTCAAAATATTATAGAAATTTGCTTCTGCCCTAAGTACATCTGATATAATTCTCAGAGCCTGTGCATATCAGACTTATGCCAGAAAATGGGTTTGAATAGAAATTTGCTGAGCTGTGACAACCCTCTGAATCTACAATGCATATTCCTAATGACAAATAGTGCTAACTCGGCTACTCATTTTGATAGCCTGTAACAGTCGCTATTGATGTATACTAGGAGTTGCACTGGTTACCAATACGTTCAGATGCAATTCAAAGTGCTGGTTATCACCATAAATTCTATGTGGCTTGGAGCCATATAGTATCTTAGTATCTTTGAGATTGTGTTTTGTGTAGAATCTGCAAATCTTTTCCATGCACAGGGAGTGACGGATGAGTTTCCCTTCCAGTTAAGATGTGCAACAGAAGGGAGCATTCTCTATAGGAGGTCCCATTTTTGGAACAACCTGCATTCAAAAGTGAAAAAGGCACCTTTCCCCGCAATTTTCAAGGAGATTGTTAAAATTGCCTTAGGATTTTAGAGAATACTGTAGAATAAAGAGTTAAGTTAGGAATATGGCGCCATCTACTGTACTATTGTATTGTGATATTAAGTTTATTATACTTTATATTATTGTATTTTTATGCTATCTGCACTACTTCAAGTCTACTGGAATTGAAAAGGTATATGATTGTCATAAATAAATATATCCATAAATATAAAAACCAAGATTTTAATATGAAAATGCAATAAACCTGCCCTTTTCTTTTTTGCAGCTCCACTATTTTCAGGAAGTGGGAAATGCTCATCAAGGAAATCTCCCAATGCATTCAAAATATCTTCCTTATAAGCTTTTATTTTCAGCATTTTACTTTTCAGTTCCTGAAAGGCTCTAAGATATAAAAAAAGATTAGATTATGGACTTTTAAAATATATATAGTGGTAATAATTTATAAGCGTGCTTATAACAAAACACAGAGTTGCTGTATTAGTTAGATAGGTAGCATAGACATTTAATAAATAAATCACAATGCAATTAAATAAACATTAATTAATAGCATGTAGATGCATCAACTTCTCTACATTCAAATTAATAGGGAAGATGAAAGTCCAAACATCATAGCAGAATTACACTGTAGAAATAGCCCAACAAATGACTGAGTGCTCAATAATGACTCATGAAGATATCTTAGGACCAAAAATATTAAGAATAACCCATGGTTATAGATTAGGGTGAAAATGCTTTGCCAAAAGCATAATTCTAGATTAAATTTGGGTTTGAATGGCAGTCAGTTATTAATGACATGGATGTTAATACTCAATTATCCAAAGAAATTGATACTGCAGTTTGCTTCATCTTAAATTAAGTTGGAATACCTTTTTTCAGAAAAATCTACTACGAAATTACTCATTCTTTCCGCTGTTTGGTTGAGACATTCTATAAGCTGTTCCTGCTCCTCCAACCATTTTTGTTCCCTTTGAAAATAATGTGAGAAGCATAAATAGCTAGTTCAGATTTTTCAGAATTGCAAAACAGTTTCAGCACAATCTATACCTTATAAAATCTTCCTTTAGTTTTTTGTTCTTTGCATTAACTGTTGATAGCACCATTTCAAGTTCGTGGTCTAATTTCTGCAACTAAAAACAAAAGAAATGTATTTTCAAATCATTATGCTATCAAAATCATAGTTTTTTCCAGTATAGAATTATTTGCTTAGATAAGCTGTGTGATATATATATTAGGCTTATACTTCAAATTTGCAGATTCTAAACTGAAAATGGAAGAAATTATATCATATAGAGAATGGATACTTTTAAAAAAGTATTGCTATCCAGTATTCTGGGATACATTATAGTTTTTTAATGTAAATACTTTGATTTAATTCAGGATAACATATTGTATGATTTTTATTTTATGAATCCATAGCGAAATGAAACAATGAACAATAACATAACAATGAAATCATAGCCAACTCTTTCTGTTATTTCCTGAATGAGGGACTGAGAGACGGCAGAACCATCACGATAACTGTAAAAAGCAGTGGACATAATGGAAGTGGAAGGTAGAGTTATTGACTGAAGAGCAAGTCTGTTGTCTACATACCATCTACTCCTAGAGCTTATTTATAAGCTGAAAGCTATGTCAGCTAACCTAGAGGTGCTAATTATTGGACTTTGTTCAAGAACAATGGGGTAACTTGGCTTGCTGAGACTAGAAGGAATACAAGTCTCTCTAGGTCGGGGGTGTCAAACTGCCGGCCCATGGGCTGGATGCATCATGCCAAAACCGTGCCCATCCCATTGCCGGCAATGGGGAAAAAGTCGCGATATGTCACGTGACATTGCGAGTTTGACACCCCTGCTCTAGGTATTTGAACTGACAAATCAGGAGCAGCACCAAGCTTTACTTTCAGAACAGATATGTTGAGCCACCAGCAGTTGACCAGCTTGATTGTTGCTACCTATCAGGCTTCTCTGAATGAGGCAGTGGTGAGTCACACTCTCTCTCTCACACGCACATAAACAACACACGCAAACATACGCACACATTTCACAATTTTAGCTCTTGTCTTGGCAGAAGACTCAAGATTAGGTCAGTGAGATTAGAATCTTTTTTATGGATTAACAACTGATTGCCCAGCACAGTGAAAAGATAGCATGGATTTTAAATTGTTGTACAATTAACTCTGCAGGCATGACATCACTGCAACTTTTCTTATGTGACATCCTAGTCAGCAATGT
>NW_015386477.1:1225518-1276205 GCF_001527695.2 Protobothrops mucrosquamatus
CGTAAGTCAAGAACTAAACCGGTCGTAAGTCGAGGACTACCCAACCGGTCATAAGTCGAGGACTTTCCCTGCCCGGAAGCGTCGCGCATGCGTGGTTCCGCCCCCTGCGCCGGCCGAGGCGTAGCTGGCAAGCGGCAGAGACGGAGCAGGCCGACCACCAGCTGGGCCAGGTTAAGGGAGGTAAGGCACCCGCCAGAAAAGGGAAAAAAAATGGCGGACAGCCTTGCTTGGCGACCCCCGTGAAATGGTCGATCGACCCCAAATGGGGTCCTGACCCATAGGTTGAGAACCGCTGATTTAGGGGAAGTATTTTATTACCTATTATTTTCTTTCAGGATTGATTATGAAAAAATATACTGTTGTTAGGAAACATCATCTAAAAGAGGCTTTTTCTTTCTGTCAAAAGCTTGGAAAGAGTCAAGTAGAAGGAACAGACAATCAATCATCTTTGACCACTCCTTGTTATTATTCACAGATCTTGCTATACTTTCCAGACAGTTCTGATAACAGTGACTATCTGTTTAGAAACATCTCAAGCTGACTACTATCTTCCATTTCACAAGCTGCATTGGTTACCAATTTGTTGAATAAAATTCAAGGTGCTGGTTTGATTTTAAAGTTCTATAATGGCACAGGACCAGATTATTTGAAGGGTCACCCCAATTACATTTATCTGTCCCATCAGTCAGATAGGGGAAAACATACTGAGAACCCAAAAGAGCTTCATGACAGGGCCCAGGTGGCATACCTTTCTGCTGTACTCCCACACTCTGGAGCATCATTTCCCGGAAGGTGAGATTAGCCCTATCTTTGTTAGCCTTCCATACCAGAAGGCCCTTAAAACACTTTTTCACCAGCCTTGGGATCCCAGGGAGAGCCTGCAATGTAGCTGGATGCGATTAAATAATGTTTGTTCTCTTGTTTTCTTGGGTTTTGTTTGATTATTTATTTAATATGTTTACATTTATTTTATTTTTTATTGTTTGTAGTTTATTAGAGTTCTTAACTGTTGTATTTATAGTCACATGTTTGTGAGATAGGCAGCTATATAAATATTCTAAATAAAAAATATTGTAATCTGTTTCACACATTTGCTTGTTTTAAAGGACATGAACGGAAAGGAAAGAAATCCAACTGCTCAATTAAAATTATCTCATTGATTACAGATTACTTAAAACTCAAAACAAGATGTCAATTTCCAAAGGAACTAAGAATAAGGAATACTGTAGTGTCTTAAATTTGCACATCGAAGAGAGAAAAGGAGGCCTAAAATAAAGAGAATATATATGATACGATACAATACCTATTTTATTTATTAAATTTATTGGCCAACATATACAATATGATACAACAGATAAAAGCTGTGGCACTAATTTAGTACAATTATTATATATTCTATAGAAGGTACAATTGTATATTCAATACTTCAGATTTTATAACTTTGTATATAATTCAATCCAAATAAAAAAACTTACTTTCTGGCTCTCTTTTTTGCCATTGGTTAAATTCAGCTGACAGAGCCTTGAATCGTTTTGTTAACAATGAAAGCTGTCAAATATGATAAAATTTAAACATTATCACAATATGTATTTATTTTTATTTATTTATGCAATTTGTAGGTCACCCATCTCTCTATTAAACAAATTTGGGTGACTATTTTTATATACAGTGTTTGAAATAAAGTTTCAAAACTATCCCAGTTGAAGCATGAGACTGAGAAGCATAATTCCCTCCCATATTTATGTTCTGGCAAAATCTATGCTCTCAGAACAAAGTTAAAATATACTTGTATGAACTTTACAGCCGTTCATGTATTGCTAAATTAGTTTCAGCAGCATATCAATATGATGTTGGTAACTCAGCAAAATCATAGAATTAGAAGGGGCCATTCAGGTCACCAAGTCAAATCCTATGCTCAGATCTAGAATCCAAATTAAATAATCTCCAACAGATAGCTGCCAACTGTTTGGTACCTCGTTATTTCTCTGTATACAGCAATTTCCAGCAGTCCTTAGGTTCCCTACTTCATAAAAAGTTAATGTTTGCTTTTAACCTGGAACTACTGTATTCCAGAAGACAGGTGTTTTTATTAAAAAAAATAATTATAATTTATGTATATGGAAATTTATTATTTTGTTAAAGTTTATTTGATCTCTATTCTACCTTTCATGCCAGAGGTCAAGACAGCATACATAGTACTCCCTTTTTTGCTTTTTCTCCATGACAACTACCTTGTAAAGTAATTTGGGCTATGAGAGTCCTAAATCACACAATCTTTTGTGGATGACAATGGACCAAAACTTCCTACTGGTAATCCAACACCTTCACTATCATACCATGTTGTCAATGCATTATACTGTGAAGCTCCATTTTAACCAATGAAACAAATTTTGCAAAATTTCCACAGTAATCTACCAATTTACATCAATGATATATTCAATTCCCATTGCCCTATTTTCTGACATTCTTGAGTAACAGAAACCCCATTTCCCCAATTAGTCTTTTGACAAGGTTTCATTGCTTAGAAAACTTACTTCTGAAATTTTACTCTTACCTTGAGATCTGAAACTGGAAGAGTTTCAACATTTTGAAGAGATAATTTGGTATGGCACTTCAAAGGAGAAAGGGATATAAAAAATTAAATGTAAGCTTATAGTAATAAAGCATATTCTTAACTCCACTTAAAAAGTTTATTATTTAAGATACAGATCAGTTTGATCAATAATTTATCTCCTATTGAGATTAAATAGAAAACATTTTTAGAATAATCGTGTCTAAGAAATATCTATAGATTTATATTATATAATGCTTATCGTTTTAAAAACATTCCTAATATTAAAATAACTTTAAGATGAACTTTACTTTATAAAGTAAACTTTTATTTATAATTTATTCCATGCCATTATGTTAAAAATAATGTGAGAATTAACACTTTGATTAGTTTTCCAAAAGGTTTTTTGGGAATGTTTATTTGTATCTTAAAGTTAATGATTTTTTTGTAATGATAGTAAAGTTCATCTTTCTGCTTAGGCTGAGGAAGAAACAAGAAAATTAACAGCAAATATTCAGATGCATAGCTTCACTTATCTTATAAATACTTGCAATTATTGCTTATTACCTCCTCCACTTGTTTCCATATTTCTTCACATTCTTCTAAGAGTTGTTCTTTGGAATCTTCTGAATCTAATAACATGTTAGGTGATCTTGAACACACGTCTTGCTTATCTGAAGAAAAGTTTTTGGCAAGTTTCTCAGCCTAGGAACAGTATTATTTGTATTTATTGTTGACATAAAAGGAGTTTGTAACTAAAAGCAGAGCATAAAACAGTTTAAGCAAAACCACCATACACATCAATAGTTGATACCAAAATATATATTTACTTTATTTTATAAAAGTTTTTTTAAAAAAAAATAAAAATAAAAAACCCCAAGTGCAAAAAAAGCTTTAAAGAATATATTACAAAGAAAAATATAACTAATTATAAACAGTACTGCTGCAGTCCTTTAGAGCAGGGACTAAGCACCTAAGGCAGGGGTAGGCAACCTCGGCTCTTTTATGACTCGTGGACTTCAACTCCCAGAATTCCTGAGTCAGCATAGCTGACTCAGGAATTCTGGGAGTTGAAGTCCACGAGTCATAAAAGAGCCGAGGTTGCCTACCCCTGACCTAAGGCCTTCTACTGTTGCTGAATCATAGCTCCCCGCAGCCTCATCCCAAGTGACCAGGGCTGCCAGATGTGGTTCAGCGACATCTGGAAGACCACACGTTCCCCTAACCCTCCCGGACAGGCAACCGTTTCTCAGAAACCAGACATTCTGTTGCAACCTTCTCAGTGAAACGGATGGAAGCGTTCGTGCCGCTTCTACCGTTGCTGTTCTACCCGGAGACGCACCGCCTCCCATCCGACATTACCATAGCAATAGTTCTGCTCCCTCCTTCTGCCCCTTTCGCCTCTCGGGGAACTCCGACACTCGAGGACGTTCCCTCGCGTCCAAATCCGCGCGGGCTGCGTTCTCATTGGCCGCTCGAAAGGTTAGCGTGGGAATGCGTATATGCGTCATTACGGGATGGCTCGCGAATGGCCCTCGGCGACTTGTCGTCAGAAGATGACGTAAGGCAACATGGCGTCGGCCGAATGTGTTCGCAAAAGAAGGGCTCGAGAAGAAGAAAAGGAGGAAGAGAAGGAAGAAGAGGAGAAGGAGGTGGCTGAAAAACATGAAGGGGCTGAGGAGGAAGGAGACAAAGACCAAGAGCGTTGGGTTGGGCCCCTACCTGGGGAGGCTGTGCAGGCGAAAAAGAGAAGAGGTAAGGGAGGAATAGGGACCCAGCCACTTGGTTGAGTTGAATGGCTATAGCAGGGATCTTCAAGCTTGACTCTTTTATGACTTGTGGGCTATAGAAATTGAATCAATCAATAAATATAAAGTAGTAATGATGGGATAAAAATCTAATAAATTATAAATAAAAATAAAATTAATCCGGAAGATCAAGAGTGGAGTAGTACCTATAGCGCCGTCAATCCTGACACTGATTCCAGACATTTTTTTCTCAGGGAATCCTATTGCATTTAACGTTAACTAATGCCAACTACAGAGTTGCAAGATTGCAATCTAAATCTAATCCAGCTGGGTTTCCTTGTCATTATCTTTAAATCACAAGTTTCCACTCAGCACTCATTGATTTAGAGCAGCCTTCAAATCTGTGGATTAAATTGATGTATATTTCCTGGAAGTGGCAAGCTTGTAACTGTATACTTGTATCTATAAACCTTTGGGTTTCACATGATTTAATCCACCTATAGCAGGCATGTCAAACTTGCGACGTCACATGACGTCGCGCAACGTATCGGGCCGGTTTTGCCATTGCTGGCAATGGGGTGGACGCGGCTTCCGGCAGTTTGACATCCCTGACCTATAGTATTTGTGCATTCATACACACTTAGACCCACATATATTGTGGCATTTGTCAATACTGTTATCAAGATTACTATTTACTGTTATTATGAACAGTTTGGGGTTATTTTTCCCACTGACTGGATGTAGTATTTGGTTCGTTAGTAAATGGGCCAACACTTGATTGGTTTTAGGACTTGTTTAGATTTTTTTTGTAGCTTATTGTATATTGGGAATGCCCCACCACTCCATGTGGTTAACTTGTGCACTGTGAAATTCCAGCATACTACTTGCTAATTCTTCTACAAGTCCTATTAAGACAATTTATATTACCCCTATTTATCATTTCCCTTTTTTAACTGATGTGCAGATTGTTAAATTAATTACCAGAGTACCCAAACTTACAATATTTTTCTTATAAAAGTTTATTTGCTTATTTATCAAATTTGTAAGGTCCTCAGACTTCATAGCAGCTTAGGTGGTGTACAATCTTAAAAATAAATTAACAATAATGAAAAAAACTACTAAGCCTTCTAAACAAAATGAACTAACATCTCTCAACATACAGTATATCCACCAGAGACTCACCATGCAACCTAATCCAAAGCCTGAAGGAAAAGGCAGGTTTTAAGACATTTAAATAGGTCAGTTGGGGGTCATAAATCTCTGGAGGAATGTTTTTTCAAAGGAATTGTGACAGAGCAACTCACTTTGTGGATCCCATCAGAGTTATTGTGAAAAAATAGGAATGTTAGGTATGTTTGCTATCTTGAATTGACCAAAATACATTTTTAAAAAGGTGAAATAAAAATATAATCATTATCATCATTAAAATGATTTAGAATGAAAGGATTTCAGCCATGTGATCTTACACATATTCCATTGTTGTTTGTACTGGGATTAAATTATACACATAGGGCACATAGCTATGGAATTGAGATTATTGATATTTGTATTGCTCTAACTAAAAAGTCTTGTTAAATTTTGCTTTAAATCAAATCTAAGTGAAGCATTTTCATTAAAAATGTTTCTTACTTTCTTCATAGTTCTTGAGTTTGAACGTGTCTACCTTGATAATCTTCCCAGTGCTTCAATGTATGAGCGTAGTTATATGCACAGAGACGTCATCACTCATGTAGTATGTTCTAAGTAAGTCTAATATTTTTTTACCAATGTAATATTGCATTGCATATCTCTTTCAGAAAGTGTTTTTGCTTAAAAGTTACTTTAGATGTACAATTTAACTTCAGTGTGGTTAGCTGAATTCTGCTTCAAATTCTATGGAAAGGTTTTCTGAATTGCACTCTAGAGCAGGGCTTTTCAACCAGTGGTACGGGTACCACCTGTGGTACATTGGCACCTGGCAGGTGGTACGCAACCATCCTAGAAAAGTGGTAGCAGGGGAGGAGAATGAGCTGAACCTGTGGCAGCACCGCACAAGCGTGAGCGAGAGATGGCTGGAGCTGCAGGGCTGTCAGGGCTCAGTGGAAGCGCCAGGATCAGCGCCAGGCTCCAGCTGGAGCTCAGCGCTGATCCTGGCGCTTCTGCTGAGCCAAGAAGAAGTGCCGATCAGCTGGAATGTTGCAGCCTCTCCAGGGTCTTGTGATTTATATTCAGATGCTTGGCAACTGATTCATATTTATGACGGTCACAGTGTCCCAGGGTCATGTGAAATGACCAAAACCTGCTGCAGCCACCCAGCAGATGGGGGAATAAAAACCAAACACCCCCCACCCCACCCCCGCTGCCAATCCTCAACAGAGGATTGGCAGCTCACAACAATGAAAACCTCGGACAGGAGGAAGAGCACCGCCGGGTGGGCAGGCAGGTGTCTTGCTCGGCTGAGCCTTGGGGGGCACTTTTTTCAGTGCCATTGTAACTTCGAACAGTCACTAAGCGAACTGTTGTAAGTCGAGGACTACCTATACTTTATCACTTTTTTCCTTTTGGGGGGGCTCATCAAGTTTTTGAGACCTTGCTAGGCGACTGGTGGTACTCGGATATTGCCATATCCTAAAAGTGGTACAATGGATGAAAAGGTTGAAAAGCCCTGCTCTAGAGTACTTACTTGGGGTAAATCCACATCATAATCCAGAGTTCCAAACTCAGTAAAAGGCTTAATCCAAATTGTGTGACATATTCTGAAAGAATTAATGATCTTGGGATGTTTGGTGTAAAATGGCAAGGCTTCCTTCAAAATTCAGCATGGTACCTTGAACTCCTTCATTTTTGTTCTAGAAGATCCTTGCTCAGGTTTTACAGTTTTATCATAGTAAGATCTGAAACGTGTCTTAAACATCAGTGTGTAAAACTAGGGAAGTACAACACCTTTTAGTACATTAGAATCTTTAGATCTTCTAGGCCTTTATTTCTTTTATATCATTGTATTTGCAGAACAGATTTCATAATAACAGCCAGCCATGATGGACATGTTAAATTCTGGAAGAAGGTAGAAGAAGGAATTGAATTTGTTAAACATTTTCGTAGCCATTTAGGTAAATTATTGTGTATCTGCATACTATAATTTTTATACTGCCTATTTTTCTTTCTTTTTTTCTGTGTTCTCGCCCTATTAAATATAAATTTGCTATATTAAATTGTTACTATAGAGATATGTTTCAGTGTTAACTAACTTTAAGCTTTTTGTTAGATAACTGTCCCTTGATTTACATTACTCAGCAGAAGCAGGCAAAAATTAATATGGCAATTCTAGTAAGGGATTGGAAAGATTATCCCAAAGGTGCTTTTGCACGAGGCAACTGGACTTTCCTATTTTCTAAGGCAGGGGTTCCCAACCCCTGGTCCATGGACCAGTACCAGGCGGCGGCATGCTAGCAACTGGGCCCCACAAACAAGCAAAGCCCCATCTGCGAGATGCAGGCAGCACACAAAACCACACACCCTCCGGTCTGTGGAAAAACCTATCTCCATAGAACTGGTCCCTGGTGCCCAAAAGATTGGGGACCTCTGTTCTAAGGGATTTCTTCAGAGCTGAAGAAGCTTCTTGGATGAGAAGTGAAATGTGTTCAAAGAAAAACAAAGTCCAGTTGCCTCATGAAAAAGCACCTTTGGTATAACTATGTCCTGGATGACTGAGAATCTCTGTAGACATTGGAAAGATTTCATTCTGCAAAATACAGACCTCTGAGAATTTTCTTTTGAATGTCTCAGAATCATAAAAATTCTGAAAACTGGCTTTTCAGGACTGTAGTTGAAGCCATGCTGTGATATCAGAAAATTTAAGTAGCCCTCAGGTCTCCATATATTGTGATCTTTGGATATCTGCCATACAGCAATATCCTACACAGATCTATTCAAAAATTTAATAGGAAGAGTTCTGAGATAGTTTTTTATAGAGTCATAACCATCTTTGAATGTTTATGATAAAACTTACTTTTAATCATTTATGTGAGTTTATTCAAACATTTTCTCAAATGAATGTTTTTTGGTTTTTTTGCTAGAGAATACTTTCTTTGTTTTGGTTTATCCACAATAGGTGTTATCGAAGGCATTGCAACTAGCTCAGAAGGAGCGCTGTTTTGCTCTGTTGGGGATGATAAAGCAATGAAAGTTTTTGATGTGGTGAACTTTGACATGATCAACATGTTGAAACTTGGGTAAATCACTTAATATTTGCAACTATACTGGTTTGATTGCCAAGTGTTTTATATTTGCCTAAAATGTCATTAAAATTGACGAAGTGATGATTGATAAATTAACTTTTTTCAGTGTATTTCAAGACAGATTGCATAAAATCAGAGGCAATATATTATTATGGATTTAATTAGTCATTTATGGTAACCAAAGCATTAAGGTAGGTTTAATCACTTGCATGCTTCTGCCAATGGAAGGGAAAGAGTTATACATAGTTGTGCATTTTAGAAAACAATGACCATCAAAATCAAAGATGCTTACTTTGGTGACCTTGCCAGCACTTTTGAATATATCCAGAGTTGGACTGCTATAAGGATAAAATGAATAGCAGGATATACATTGAATGCTTTAATAACTCATAAATATTATTACTAATGAGGCTGTAGTGTGTTGTACTTTAGAAATACATTAATTTTTCTATACCTTTGATCCTTATAGCTTTTAACATTTATTTTGGAATGTTAAAAATATTAATATTATGTTCATCTCATTTTAGCTATCATCCGGGCCAGTGTGAATGGGTCTACTGCCCAGGAGATGCTATCTCTTCAGTTGCAGCCTCTGAGAAGAGTACTGGAAAAATATTTATATATGATGGTCGAGGCAATAACCAGCCACTTCATGTTTTTGATAAACTACATACATCCCCTCTTACTCAGATACAACTGAATTCTGTTTTTAAAATCATAGTATCTTCTGACAAGTCTGGAATGATTGAATATTGGACTGGTCCTTCTCATGAATATAAATTTCCTAAAAATGTGAACTGGGAGTATAAAACAGACACCGATTTATATGAATTTGCTAAATGTAAAGCCTATCTAACCAGTATGAGTTTTTCCCCTGATGGCAAAAAAATGGCTACTATTGGCTCTGACAGAAAAGTCCGGATTTTCAGATTCTTAACAGGGAAACTTATGCGAATCTTTGATGAATCTTTGAGTGTAAGTATTTTTTTTCTTATATTTATTTACTTTCCAATAGTTTCTTTTAATTCTTTCAGTGATGAGGTTATTGATATTTTAATTATAAGAATTCTTTTGTAAGAAATGAATTTTCATTTTCATGTTTAGGCTGTAGTATTTTTGTATTACTGGTATGTCAATAAGAAAATGCCACCATTTGGCTGTTTTCTTTTTCTATACTTTTTCATACTTTTGAAGTGTGTGGATTACTAGAGTGCAGGAAAGATTCTAACAGTTGATGCTATT
The DNA here is from genome assembly GCF_001527695.2 of Protobothrops mucrosquamatus. NCBI lineage: Eukaryota > Metazoa > Chordata > Lepidosauria > Squamata > Viperidae > Protobothrops > Protobothrops mucrosquamatus. The sequence goes on from NW_015386477.1 coordinate 1,235,277, forward strand.
ATATTTAACACTTTGGAACAAACTTTACAGAAAGTTTAGATTATAAAATCATTGAGTTAGATCTAATCTTAGCGGGCATTTAATCCAGCCCATAGCTCAATGCAAAATCTATGCAAAGAATTTCTTTAAAAGATTAATTTATTTTCTAAGGGATTCCCCCCCCCCCCGCAAGACAGCTTTAATTCTTTGATTAACTAAGCTAACATAGTTCAGTCTATGAGCTAATACATAGCAAGATACAAAAAAAAATTACAACTAATATAAAAATAGTAATTTTACCAACTGTCAACTCCCTCCAGAAATTATTAAAATAAAACAGTTCTGTTACAGTGCTATTACTATGATAGTAATAAGCATACTGATGATGCTTTCTTAAAACTCAAGCCTAATGGAGCAATTTGGACTTCAGTTTGAAGGCTAGTTTAATGAAGTAGGTGCCACTACTGAGAAACAAGAGGATGAAGCTTCCCCCTGGGCCTCACGTATTATGCAGTTATGAAAAGTCTCACATTAAATAATTCTATATTTATTTTTTTTAATATAAAATGTATGTATATTATCTCTCATACTGAAATTTTCTGCTTCAAGGGCAGTTTGGGCATGCAGTTAATGGCAATGAATAAATGAATTGACAGCATTGAATTAACAGTTATATATAATAATTAAAGCTTGTTTAATTATATTAATTTTGAATCATTTTATTGTAGTATTGATGTAAACAATACAATATCCTCGATGGTGTTAGGCATTAATAAAATGGATAATATAATAAGGCTCAGGTAGTTATCTTTTCCTTATGGCTAAATGTCATCTTGTAGATGTTTACTGAGCTACAGCAGATGAGACAGCAACTACCTGATATGGAATTTGGACGACGTATGGCTGTGGAGAGGGAATTGGAAAAGGTGGATGCTGTAAGGTTAATTAACATTATTTTTGATGAAACTGGACATTTTGTGCTCTATGGGACAATGTTAGGAATTAAAGTTATCAACGTGGAAACAAATCGGTAAGTTGAAATTCTGGTTATTGTAACTAGCATGATTTTGTAATGTTATGAAATTTTTCAAGAGATCTTAAAGCATTCAATCTTAGCATTCCTATTTTATTTAACAGTTTCACATTTGTGTTTGATATAAAAATTGCCTCACATAAACATTGCAAATCAGAATTTTGGAGAAAGTTGACTTATCAAACATAAATATATACATTTGAAATAATTACTTTAGGATATAGTAAAAAAACTAAACAAGAACAAAAACACAACAGAAAATAGAAAAAAATGGAAGCATATCATGTTAAAAAGTTATTCAGCCAAGTTTTTAAATATTTATTATTAAAAAACCTTGACCTTTTGGAATAACATCAGTCTTTTCATTACATTGATAAAGAGCAGGTTAATAAACACAAAGTGATCATAGATCATGACTTAAGTTATTTAAGATTTGTTTATAACTCAGTTGCACTGTCTAGCATTAAAGAGTAGTATTTTGCTGTGTCTCCTGCTTGATAAATCCTTAGTTCATATATATCTATATGGCTATAAGGTACTTTCACTTACAAAGTGTATTCACATCAGTGATTTGGGAGTTTTAGATGTACAAATGCATTGGATCAAATTTTAAAATCAAAAGATTAACTGAATAAAACAGTTGCTGTCGGGGGCTTTTAGGTAATCAGATTCCTCTTGCAGTAATTCCATAGATTGAAAATTAATAAATATTAATATTTCTATATGCCCAAGACTTAGAAAAGAGATGAATTTGTAATTTTCAGACTGGGATTTTATGTATGTTTGTCTTATGAATAAAGTTAGAAATTACATTTCCATCCCAAATTTTCCAGATATGTCTGGTAATCCTTAATGAAGAAAATGCAATAGAACTATTGCTAAAATTAGAACCAAGTCCTTGCCATATTATCGAAAGAACCATATAATAATTTGCTCATAAATGCTCTTTATTTGGTCACTTGCATTCCATAGAATATTTTGAAGTCAAAATATATGAATTGAAAGTCACAAAAATTAAAACCTGAATTATATCTATCTAATTATATGATAATCATAATTTAATTACAGAAAAATGGTGGGGGGTATTTGTATAATTCTTTTAGATTTTTATGGGGGAGGGTGACTTGCACTTCTCATTCTTCCAAAAACAAACAAAATAAAACCTGTCGGTGTGTAGGTATGCGTCAGTGGTTCGGGGATCCGATGTGAAGAGGCTGGAGGGAGGGCAGGTAGTGAAGAAACAGATTCGTGGGGCAAAATGGATACCAGATCAGACTGTGATTTTCATTTGTGCTATATGTATTCAAAGGACACTGAACACTATGAAATATTTATTTATTTATTAGATAAATTTATATAGCCACCCATCTGACATACATTAGTCTGGGCGGTGAAGAAATTATTAAAGAATAGCAGAACAAAGAACATAGAGTATTAAAATATTAAAAGCAATAAAACCACTGAAACCATAAATATAATTTGCAGAAAAGTGCAGTCAGTTTCCCTACCAATATACCATCTTACAGATTCCATACTCACATTACTGGATACCTAGGCATTGTAGGTGCCCCTACAGAAAGGCTCTCCCCTCCTGGGTGCTGTCAGGTGAATTCCTTCATGAATGGGACCCACAACACAGCCTTCCTGCCAGGCCTCAGTTAAAGCAGTATTTTGCGTTATGTTGTCGATTTGAGAGTAAAGATTGCATGATGAATTAGAAACTTAATGGTGATCCTAGATTTTACTTTCTAAATATAGATGTGTGAGAATCCTAGGTAAACAGGAGAATATCAGAGTTATGCAACTGGCTCTGTTCCAGGGAGTGGCAAAGAAACATCGTGCTGCTGTTACCGTTGAAATGAAAGCATCTGACAATCCAGTTCTCCAGAACATCCAAGCAGATCCAACAATAATCTGTACTGCCTTTAAAAAGAATAGATTTTATGTGGTATGTTTTATTTTTTTAATGTATTGCTTTATGTGTTGCTGTAATTGCTAAGGAAAGCCGAGACTTAACAACATAAATACAACAATATAAGCATTGTCTTGTATTCTCAAATCCATGTTCACTCCTGGTGATTGTTTAGACAAGTCCTCATGATTTTCTTGGCAACGTTTTCAGAAGTAGTTTGTGTTGCTTTCTTCCTAGGGCTGAGAGGGAGCAACTAGTCTATAGTCATGCTTTATGTCTAATGTGGGACTAAAAATCACAATCTTCTGATTTCTAGCCTGGTATCTTAACCACTACACCAAATTGCCTCTACATATTGATAAAGTTACCTGATACAACAAAGAACAACACACAACACAATCGTAGCTATATGCCAGACGCTCTCCAAAATCAATCTTCATCTTCATTCTGTTTCAACCTGTATTGTCTTGTTCAAACCTAAACAGCTTCCAAATGAATTAGCAATTACCCCCCAAAATAGTATGTCTTTTCTTATGTACTTAAAGATATGGTTCCAATTCCAACTTTTGTATATGCATCCATGTTGAATTATGAGTTTCCTTAGGGCTAGATACTCTAGGTGACATTATAGCTAGTGAACTAGCTATTTTCATACACAGTTGCACTAGATTCAAAGAGCTTGTCATGTCAGTAATATGTTCTATGTTCTCTTAAACCAAGAATAACCATATTTTATTAAAAGTTAAGGTGTACTTAAAACTGACTTCTGATGACTGCATTCATGCACTTTTCTTGATGGTGTTATGGAAGCAATTAGCTATTGCTATCTTCAAGGATGCAGTCCTTTTTTAAGTTTATGTATTTCTTTACATTTGAGTTTTCACATAGTAAATTTCTTGCAAATGTGACACCAAATATATCTAGCTAACAGTTCTTAATGTTATAGAGGACAGAAATCAATCCATCAGATATTTAGATCCCAATCATTGTAAAGCTTTACATCCCAAATCCAGCATGTAGAAATGGACTCAGTAGCAAATTGTTTGTACAGCTTTTTTAGAACAAGAGTATAATATTGTAAATTCACAACAGTTTGCCATTTTTAGATTTGTAGCTATAGCATTTTATACCAGGAATCTTGCTGCACTATAACTCCAAGCAAACTGAAATGAGAGCATTCAACTGTCTTGTCTTTCAGTTTACTAAACGTGAACCAGAAGATACCAAGAGTGCAGATTCTGATAGAGACGTGTTCAATGAGAAACCATCTAAAGAAGAAGTCATGGCAGCCACTCAAGCTGAAGGGCCCAAAAGAGTTTCTGACAGTGCCATTATCCATACAAGCATGGGAGACATTCATGTGAAGCTGTTTCCTGTTGAGTATGTATATAAAAACTACTTTAAATTTATTGTTGGACCCTTCACCAACATAGTGGATATATGTTGAGATGTTTTTAGTTCCTTTGTTCTAGCCCCACAGCTGTTTTCTGGTGTGCCATAAGAATGTATGTATTGGGTGGATCATTAGATGGAAATGGAAAGATGAGAGGAAAAATGGAAAAAATGAATGCAGTAATTATCTCCAGTTGCTCTTCCTTCATTCAGAAATATGCACTTGATGCATGCATTCATGCATGCACACACACACAGAGAAGACAGAATGAAATAGAACAATGTATAACAAAGACACCCAGATATAATTCATCTTCCAGAAAATAAAATTCTGATCCTCATTTTAACCTGGGATTGTAAAAGCTGATTTATCTGACTTTAAAACAGTCCAGGAAGACATGCTCTTAATCCCCTTATGAGAGAAAAAGGCAAAAGACAAAAAAAACAAAATAGAGCTGGACCCTTTTCTAAAAATCCCACCTGCGGATGAGTTTTCCCTTTTCTCACTGGTTCTCTAGCATTTGATTTCCCCTTATTCATTACACACAAATTTACAGAATAAGGTTTTAAACTCATTAATGTAGGAAAATATTAGTTATGAAGATGACTCTGATATTGCATTGCCCCTGACTATCAGTTTTGAGAAATTAAGAGTTGGTACTGCATTCCTGTTCTGTTTACAGATTTTCCACTAACATTGCATTAGTCACTGTAAGAAAAAAAAATCCTACATTAGATTGGCTCAATAGGGCCCTTCTTATGTCTAAGTGAAAACATTGGGTTGCCACACTTTACTAAACATTGTATTAACTGGAAAACTCTCTTGACTGCAGATGCCCCAAAACAGTAGAAAACTTCTGTGTACACAGTAGGAATGGTTACTATAATGGCCATACCTTTCACCGGATCATAAAGGTAATTGATGGCTATTCATCCTTTTCAGCATTTATAATATACTTTCATATTCTTGGTTCAGTGAAATAGCCAAGTTGAGATGCTTTTATTTACATTAGCAAAGTTGCTGTAGCTTTGATTTATCTAGTTAAATATGGCCCTTTACACTTCATGTGAGTTTTGTCTTTCTGAAATAAATCTCTGCCAATTTTTTAAGTTACAGGAAAAATCCATTTAAAATATTCGTACATTGTTTCTATCATGTTGATATGTTGTTTTTGTTTTATGATGTGTTCAATTTGGGAACCAAGTTGTTAGCTAAAGAGATAATTATTTTTTTACAAATACATTTTTAAAAAGCTCCATCATTGATTCTGTGTTACCCATGCAATGAAACATTGAAACAATTTTAAGTTATATATTTGTGCACAGGTTAAATGTCTATGCAGGCCTTTAGTTCTCTCTGAGCTTGGTTGTTTGCTTGAAGCCATTTCATTACTCAACTGGATAACATCTTCATTGCAAGTGATGCAGGATTTGCTCTCTGTTTATATATAGTAACTTACTTGATGGAGGTATGGGTTTTTTCCCTTGGTACTCCTAATTGGGGTACTGTTTTCTGCTTGATTATTTGTCTAGTATTAGCCCTTGCATATCTGGGTGCTAGCAGCTTGAGAGGATGCTTTCTGAATTTTTGTTTTCTTCTTAGCTTTATTATTGTCTCTTTCAAACGGATGTAAATATGTTTTATTTCTATGATGGCAGATTTGCTGACTGATTTATCTGGATGCTAGGCTTCTGGCAATTCCCTAGGTTTTTGGATTTAGCTGGTTCTAGGAGACTCAGTTTCCCAGTTGAAATATGGTTAGTCTCTCCATAGATTGTGAGATTAAGTTTTCATCACATCTTTTGACTGCTAGTTGGTGTTATAAATGTGCTCTGGTAGTCTTCCGTTGTCTGCCCTACATAGCATTACAGTCCTTACACTGTATGAGTCCTGTTTTTTCTTGTTGGGCTACTGAGTCTTTTGATTTACTTAAGATGTCTTTGAGGGTTTATGTACTACAGCAACAGTCCCCAACCGTTGCAGCTTAGCGGCCTGGCTGAGATGGAGGAGAACTGGGCTGCGTGAGTGACTGGCCAGCATGCACAGGCATTCAGCCCTTGCTGAAGCAGCAGGTAGGTGCAATTGCCGGCTGGCCCAACTCTCGCACAAGTTGAGTTGCATGTGCGTTACGGCCAGCCATCCACATGGCCCAGTTCTGAATAGACCACTGCCTGGTAGTGGGCTGCAGCCCAGAGGTTGGGAAACCCTGTTCTACAGTGTTGCTGCATAGTTGTAATTTTTTAGATGTTTTTGATGTATGGTAATTATTCTTTTCATAGCTTGTGTTGTTGTGCTGCAGTAGGTCAAGCGGTCAGACACTTCTTTATTGTTACACAGCTCCACTTGTGGGAGGTTAGGGTATTTTTCAATAGACTTATATTTCTATTTTGCTGTAGTTTCTTCTGATGAGGAGGATATAAAGGAAGTGTAGTGTATTGTTTTCTACTTGCCTTGTGAATGTTATTCCTTTGAAGATGTTGCTTCATATGTCTTCCCTAACTCACTTTTTTATTACAACAAAAGTGTCATCTGCATACTGGATCCATTCTGTCGGTTGTATGTGTGGGAGTGGTATCTATGGTTTCTAGATGCTGCATTACAGTCTCTGCTATATCCCACACTGGCTGGCACTGATGATAGTGCCTAGTTGGGTGATGAAACTTCTGCAAGCAAACACTCAAGCTCAAAGAGCACCAAGGATTCCACAGTTAAGCCCTGAGCTACATATATTCTCTCTCAAAAGTATTTGGTATAGTTAGTTTAGAAATATACTTAACAGATATATTGTATTAGGGAATTAAAGTATTCTTGCTATGAGGGAAACAAAGCATATTTTCCTTCTTTCAATGTTATATTTTATATTAATGATAATATATCCAGGATTGCTTAAAACAGTGTTTCTCAGACTCTGCAAGTTTAAAAATATATGAACGTCAACTCCCAGAATTTCCTACTATGCTGGTTGGGGAATTCTGGGAGTTAAAAGTCCACATGTTAAACTTTCAGAGTTTGAGAAACATTGGCTTAAAAGACATATTTTTTATGAAATTGTATAGTTGTGAAATTTAAGTGATAATATGTGGTTAACTCTAGAGCAGGGGTAGGCAACCATGGCTCTTTTATGACTTGTGGACTTCAATACCCAGAATTCTTGAACCAGCCATGCTGACTCAGGAATTCTGGGAGTTGAAGTCACCACAATGTAAAAAAGATGTTGAGACTTTAGAAAGAGTACAGAGAAGAGCAACAAAGATGATTAGGGGACTGGAGGCTAAAGGATATAAGGAACGGCTGCTGGAATTGGGTATGTCTAGTTTAATGAAGAGAAGGACGAGGGGGGACATGATAGCAGTGTTCCAATATCTCAGGGGTTGCCATAAAGAAGAGGGAGTCAAGCTATTCTCCAAAGCGCCTGAAGGCAGGACAAGAAGCAACGGGTGGAAACTGATCAAGGAGAGAAGCAATCTAGAACTAAGGAGAAACTTCCTGACAGTGAGAACAATTAACCAGTGGAACAACCTGCCTCCAGAAGCGGTGAATGCTCCANGTTGAGTTGCATGTGCGTTACGGCCAGCCATCCACATGGCCCAGTTCTGAATAGACCACTGCCTGGTAGTGGGCTGCAGCCCAGAGGTTGGGAAACCCTGTTCTACAGTGTTGCTGCATAGTTGTAATTTTTTAGATGTTTTTGATGTATGGTAATTATTCTTTTCATAGCTTGTGTTGTTGTGCTGCAGTAGGTCAAGTGGTCAGACACTTCTTTATTGTTACACAGCTCCACTTGTGGGAGGTTAGGGTATTTTTCAATAGACTTATATTTCTATTTTGCTGTAGTTTCTTCTGATGAGGAGGATATAAAGGAAGTGTAGTGTATTGTTTTCTACTTGCCTTGTGAATGTTATTCCTTTGAAGATGTTGCTTCATATGTTTTCCCTAACTCGCTTTTTTATTACAACAAAAGTGTCATCTGCATACTGGATCCATTCTGTCGGTTGTATGTGTGGGAGTGGTATCTATGGTTTCTAGATGCTGCATTACAGTCTCTGCTATATCCCACACTGGCTGGCACTGATGATAGTGCCTAGTTGGGTGATGAAACTTCTGCAAGCAAACACTCAAGCTCAGAGAGCACCAAGGATTCCACAGTTAAGCCCTGAGCTACATATATTCTCTCTCAAAAGTATTTGGTATAGTTAGTTTAGAAATATACTTAACAGATAACATATTGTATTAGGGAATTAAAGTATTCTTGCTATGAGGGAAACAAAGCATATTTTCCTTCTTTCAATGTTATATTTTATATTAATGATAATATAACCAGGATTGCTTAAAACAGTGTTTCTCAGACTCTGCAAGTTTAAAAATATATGAACGTCAACTCCCAGAATTTCTTACTATGCTGGTTGGGGAATTCTGGGAGTTAAAAGTCCACATGTTAAACTTTCAGAGTTTGAGAAACATTGGCTTAAAAGACATATTTTTTATGAAATTGTATAGTTGTGAAATTTAAGTGACAATGTGTGGTTAACTCTAGAGCAGGGGTAGGCAACCCTGGCTCTTTTATGACTTATGGACTTCAATACCCAGAATTCTTGAACCAGCCATGCTGACTCAGGAATTCTGGGAGTTGAAGTCCACAAGTCATAAAAGAGCCAAGGTTGCCTACCCCTGCTCTAGAGCATAGTATTTGGAGAGATTTTATAGAGGTTATATCACTCACTTAGTAATCATGGTACTTCCCCTGAATGCCAACTGCTTAGGTCTCAAAAGAGTGATTCAATCCTATTTTTTCTGCTTGAGAATTTCTCAGGGAGATCTTATTAATCAGTAGGGTGTTCAAGTTGGTGAAGAATAGGCATTAAACTGCGGCACTAGGACTGCTATTAATTACATTATTAAAATGGTAATGTTAACTTAAGATCATATTTTTTGCTCAATGCAGGGTTTTATGATTCAGACTGGTGATCCTACTGGCACTGGCATGGGAGGTGAAAGCATCTGGGGTGGAGAATTTGAAGATGAGTTCCACGCAACTTTACGACATGATAGGCCATATACTCTTAGTATGGCCAATGCAGGACCAAACACCAATGGCTCACAATTCTTTGTAACAGTAGTACCAACAGTAAGTAACATATCATCTGTTTGTCAGTTAGTCAGAAGATTATGTTTTGTGGAATGAAAGGCTGCCATGAGCAGTGTGATTTTGCAAAGTGATTAGAGGCAGGATTTTATTTTCTAATTATCCTTACATTAAGGGTTACTTTGTTGCATCTCAAGAATAAATGTCAGTGGAAATTCTCAATCATCCAGGTCATGGTTTTCCCAAAGGTGCTTTTTCTGAAAGGCAACTGGACTTTCTTGGGTTTTTCTTTGAAAATATTTTGCTTCTCATCCAAAAAGCTTCTTCAAAAAAAAAAAAAACCCCAGGAAAGTCCAATTGCTTTTTGAAAAAAGCAGCTTTGGGACATCCCAACTTTGCCAGCATTTTTGCTGGCTCTTTGAGGATCACAGAAAAGGGACTTGAGAGCTGCATGTGGCCCTGAGGCCTCATTGCTCACCCTTAATCTAGCTGAAATGAAAACAGCTGTGTGAGTGACAAGAAGGATTAAGATAGTTGAGGATCTGAACAGGAATTTTAAGAAAGTTTAATTGTATTTTATCTGCTAAGTGTGATTAAGGTGCAGTCCTGACAGTTTTCCTCAGACTTTAATAGGAAAAATCTAACCACTGAAACGTAGATTTGCTGTTTACTGGTAAATGAAAGCAACAAGAAATCTAAGCATTTCTCCATAGAATTTAAGATTGGAATTGAGTCAGATCTGGAGATGCCTGTGGCCTAAGTAGCAGTTGCATTTTTTTCACATTTGTTTGTGAAATAATTGTATTATATTGAATTGTTGCCTGTTTTATGTGGCCATTGAAATCATAAGTAGAAATAGAATCCATGTTAATAAAATCAATCATTTCCCTTAACATAAAGTGGCATATTTATTTTTTCCTCTGTCCTGCTACCCATTTAGAAAAGAAACATAAACTACTAAGTAGAATTTTTTCTTGGTACATGATTCCTATATAGCCGTGATGGCGAACTTATGGCACGCGTGCCACAGGTGGCATGCAGAGCCCTCTCTGTGGGCACGTGTGCCGTCGCCCCAGTCCTAGGCCTTCAGTCCCATCCATGAGTAACCTGCATCAATACCTGCGCAGGGTAAGCTTGCCGCCGCCGCCCCCACCTCCCCAAAGCATTTTTTTTTTTACTAACCTGCCTTTCAGCTGTATTCTTGCTTCTCAGCCTTCGTCGCGTGTTTGTGGGACTATCGGTTAAAAAAAAAAAAAGTTCCATCAGACTTTCCTCTCGCCTATTCGCGTTTTTACCTCAGGGCCGGGCTGAAAGGTTTAGGCCTGGCTTGCAGCCTCGGCCTCGCTTAGGGCAGCCAAGCCTGGTAATGACGATGCCACTACTGCTGCTTCTTTTGAGGCGGGTCCCTCGGTAGGCGCTACGGAACGCAAGACCCAGCCTCCGCCACTGCTGCCGCTGCCATGCCGGCCAAAAAGAAACGGGTACCACCGGCCCTCAACATCACCCCCACCATCGCCGAGGGACCCAGCCCCACCGGCAGTTAGAGTGGGCTGCTGGAATGGGGCACTGGTTATGGGTCTGAGGGGAGTGGGCGAAGGGCGAGGTACTTGTGAGGGGCGGCCGGGGTGAGCGAGAAAAAGAGGAGAATTTGTTCCTGGAAGGTTATTTTGGCGTTGTGAGGAGTTGTGTGGAGCTGAGGAGATGAAAGATTGGGGGAGCCGCTGGGAGGGAGGATGCAGTTAGCCTTTGGAGGAACATCCCGATCCACGAATGGGGGTGGTGGTGCCACGTCCAGGTGAAGCCCCGAGAGGTAGGCAAAGCTAGAGGTGATGGAGCAGCTCGGAAGAACCAGGAATGCAGGTGCTGATGGTTGAGAGAAACTTCATTGATCTTTAGGGTCCAGGAAATGGTGGAGGAAGGATGGGGACATTGGGATGTGCCCAGTGGTGGGATTCAGCCAGTTCGCACCAATTCGGCAGAACTGGTAGCTAATTTTTTGTTGCCCAGCCTTTGAATGGACTTCCAGAAGCGGCATCCACACAGAGAACTGGTTGCTCACATATTTGAATCCCACCACTGGATGTGCCCCATGGGAAAGCAGAATGAGGTCCTGCCAGGCAGGTTCTTCTGCCCTCAGACGGTCCAGAATGCCAATCAAGGAGAATATTTCTGGCTCAAAGTTAAAATGAAGGGTCCTTGGGGGGGGGGAGTATCTCTGAGAGTGGTGGTTTTCTTGCAGACGTTTCAGGGCCCAAAGTGGGATAATAAATGAACTAATGATGTTACCTAGTTTGGGTCATCAGACATCAACAAGAAAGCCACAGCTCAAAGAGGACCAAGGAACCCACAATCGCCTTCCTCTTCTTTTCTTCTCCACTCCACAAACCCCATTCTCTTCTGGCACTGCTGATGTTACCTAGTTTGGGTCATGAGACATCTGCAAGAAATGCTGAATGGAAATGGCACCCCTGTTCTGCCCCCTGCCTCGCCTCACCTCACCCCGCAGGATAAGTCTCCTGCCCACCGTCCCACCTGCCAGAGATCCCCTGAATCTCCCCCAACCATGTCCGGTCCCCACAGGCATCCCTCCCCACAAGCAACATCGAGGGGGCCATGGCCACCCTGGCCACGCTCACCCAGTCTGCCATGACCACCACAGCCACGCTCACCCAGTGACCACGCCCACCCAGTGGGCCATGCCCACCCGGCACCCAATGATAAATAAGTGGGGTTTGGGTTGCAGTTTGGGCACTCGGTCTCTAAAAGGTTCACCATCACTGCTATATATTTTGGGATATATGTATATTTGCCTGCATGCATGCCTCTTGGAATGCCAAGGCATTTTTATGTTTATGCATATTCCCTCAATTACAGATCAATTTGTCAATATTGTTACTTACAATTTTAATGTTTTTCTGTTTATTTTTGCATGTCAACTAATTTCAACCACATACAGCCATGGCTGGATAATAAGCACAGCGTATTTGGAAGAGTAACTAAAGGAATGGAAGTTGTTCAGAGAATTTCAAATGTGAAAGTTAATCCCAAAACAGATAAACCCTACGAAGATGTAAGCATTATTAATATCACTGTGAAATAATAGTAATATTAATTTAAAAAACACCTCAGGGACTTCAGCTATATGGAAATCTAAGTATTTCTGGTATAAAACAGAACAAATTTCAGTCATCTCTTCAAAATGCTCTGAAAAATATTTTTTATGTTTTTAATAAAGATAAAAAACCAACCATATTAAAATGATCATATTTTGTTTCCTGTACATATGTCATATGTGGATTTTAATTGGTTTCCAGGCTTTTTTAAATGACTTGGCTAAGCTAGCATGGGAAGCACGTACTATTCCATTTTCATATTGTTATGTTACTATTACTGGCATGATCTACAGTTAGGGACAAAACATTTTACCAAAATTTGTTTATTAGCATCTCATCTTGTGAAATAGTCTTCTTGCAGATGACTTCATAAAAAAATTAAATTAAAATTAAATATTCCAGATCTGATTAAAAATATTTTACTAATGTTTGGTGGGTCAAACATGATTGTTAGTAAATGCAATTGCCCAAACTATAGTTTTGAGAAATCTGAAATCAGTACTTAAAAAAAACAGTCTTAGTAATAACACTGTGAACTTATTAAATTGGGTAGAGGATAATTTGGATTTTAAATGTAACAATATTCAACGTTCTATTGTACCGGCTTTCTCCTTTCTATAACCCATTATATCATTTTGTGGGATGAAAAGATTGGACAAACTAAAAAGCTAGTGCATTTTTATGATCTTTGAATTAGCCCAGTACAGTTAATGACTTAATAGAAAAAATATTATGGCTAATGATATTACCCTTGTTATAAAGAAGACATTAGCTGGGATTTCTTGAAAATGGTTTAAGTCTATATTTTCAAAGCATGTTCAAAAGGTGAGACCAAAAAGTGGCTCAACGTAAGTAAGTATTCTTAATTTTCTGAAGCAAATATTAGATACAAAACAGGACCTGTTCATATGCCACTGTAAACCTAACCAGATTACAGTATTATAGTTCAGAATGAGAAGTGAGTGGAAAGCATATTGGATTCTTGTATATATACATGCTAAATAAATTAAAATTTGGTTCCAATGGTTTTTGACTTAGAGTGTTAGGTAGTGTTCCATTAAGGATAAATCTGACAAAGCTCTAGCTACTGGCCAGTTAAGAAGAGAACATGACTGAATCATGCTATTGACAATTTTGAGTTCAGTTCTGTTAAATTTAATCTAGACAGTTTTATACAGAATATCCTGTAAAATCTATTCGGAAGCTCTCCAAATATTGCCAAAATTACAAGTGAAATTACATTAAACATTGATGATAGGTACAGTATAGGAAAATCTGGGACTAAAGATAATACTGTATATCAATTTAAGAAAAATAAATTCTGCAATGTAAAAATTCTGTAATTTAAAAAGTATAATAATTATAACATAATTATTTTATGTTGTACTATTATTCTACAACCTATTGATTTCTTTTAGCAACTTCTTACTCTTATTTTTCCTCATTATGTTGATGCTGACTTTTGTTCCTTTCTATTTTTATAATAAAGAATATGATTCGATTGTGGACTCAGTATTGGAAAATTAAATAATGTCCTCTTTGAATCAAGCACTTTCTGGTAACTTCAGGCACTCATCCATAAAATTTTCTTACCAATAATATAGAAAGAGTTTGTCATTGTCTTTTTCTGAGATTTTTTTTTTTAATTTCAATTTCAAGTCTATAGGGACATATTCGTGATTTTTTTTATTTAAATACTAATTAGGTCTGATCCTGCTTAACTTCTGATGACCTAATGACAACTAGAAAGGGAAATGCCAGTTTTAATATACAGTAGTCATTCAGTTTAGGAATATTTCCCTTACACTATCATTTAGATAGATGCCACATCAGCTTTGTATATGATGGGATTTTTAACCTGCTTTAAAAGAATTCACCAAATATTAGTTTAACCACACAGAGAAACAGACAGACTCACATTTCTGACAAGAATAAGCTTCAAAGAAACAGTTTTGATGAAATAATTTTATTACTATGATTCACTATCACAACTGTTAAATATTTATTTTTGTGAGCTATTTTACATCTATTATAGTTGCAGAAGGTGGATATTTTTATACAATAACTCCTGTTCCTTTGACTTATTCCTGTTTGTAATTAGAAAGTAACTCATGACATAAAGTTATAAGCTAAACTGTAACTGAATATTGTTGTATATGCTATTATTTTTATATGTGATACCATATGATGCCTTTCTTTATCATTGTTGAACACTGCATTTAATTTTAATCAAAATTCAACAGTATCAGTTATTTTACAAAGATATCTTTAATCAAATACAGTCCACTCTTAAAACAGTTTATATGAAGCTCTTAAAAATTTCCTTGCAGCTGAAACAATTTTAAAAACTTGCACGCATTAGTACACTAACGAGAATTTAAGGTCAATGATGTATGAAACAAGTTTTAATTTCTGCTTGAACAAGTTATATACAGTACAAACAAGAAGATGCTAAATGTGGTAAAACTTGAATTCCGACTATAATAGTTACATTCACAGTAACTTTTGTGAGTTTCAGTTAAATAATACTTTTATACAACTACACTATATTTGCAGCAGAGCTCAACTTTTGTCAATATTAACCAACAATTATTTTTGCACATTGTTCTAAAATCAACACCTTCAGTTTTACATGAAGCAAGCGATAGCATTTAAAGCCACTGATATAACAATTTACATTCAGTCTTTTGAACTGCTATATATCAAGTGGTATCATGCACTCTAATAGCACTCTAATAGCATTAAAATGAAATAAAATAAGCAATACAGTAGCAGAAGTCTGACTTCACTAAAATATAGTAAAACCTTTCAAATTACTTCACACAAACATCTAAACTTGCAGTGTATTTTGACAGGAGTTGAAACAGGTAAGAGATGTTTGTGACCAATATCCCCTACTTTTATAATATTTAGGTATCTATAGCCAATTATTTTAATACATCAAAGGTTTCGATTAATGAATAAACGCTACAGAATGCTGAAACATGCCTGTCATCCAAAGGGAGGGAACCACATAATGGCAAATATTTTATTTCAAATAGGTAGCATTTTTTTTTACTTTTAAAACAATTATATGCAGCATTACTTACTACTTCCAATACAATATGAAAAAAAAATCGATGGCTACAGTTTAAAAGATTTTTCACTGACCTTGTTTCAGAAATGATTATGTTTTAAAGATGAACTGATATTTCACTAAGTTGATAAAACTATGATCCTGGAAGTTACCTAGGATTAAGCTCCACTGAACAGCACAACACAGAAACACATGCTTGTGCTGTATAACAACATGATTCAATCACTTCAGCAATTATATTTTGAAGAGGAAGACACACTTTGTGCCAATAGTTATTAATTGGGAAGTAGGAGAAAGCAACAGCATTTAGCCAGGACTGGGTTGTAAATAACTGCAACTTCCATTACTTACAGTCTACAGACTATGGCAGGGGTAGGCAACCTCGGCTCTTTCTGGACTATGGAATACCATTCAACAAGGATCTTATTATTGGGCATCCAAATTCTGGGCTGATCCTTCCCTGCGGCTCATGCACTACTGAAGCAAGTAGCAAAATCTCAAGTCAATCACAGTAGAAAACAGTAACAATGCCTCCTTTTGCAATCTGAATGAGCTTCATGCATGGCAGCTTCTGACTTTTTTTATGTACTGTATTCAATGAGTAGCCTAAGAAGGAACTCTTAGTTTCCTCTTCCTTAGGTTTCTGACTCTGGCAACCTATCACCACTGCTCATTGTTTTCCCCAGGTCTGCCACTTACTTCAACGCAGCTTCTGGACTCCTTGTTCTCAGCAGCTCCATTCTTAAGGAGATAAACAGGTTTTTCGTTGATTCATCTATTACTGATGATGGGGCATCTTTACATATTTGCTATCTAAATCCCGTTTTAATTGTCACTGGACTTTTGGGGAAGAACTATTGCTTTGGTAAGAAACATTCTACTAAAGGACATTCTGCTTCTTAGGATAGCATCAATAATTATATCTATAGCTTCACCCTTTGCAGTCTTAAAACACAGAACTACTGATTGCAGCATGCAATCAGAATTCTGAATCAGAACATTTATGTATAAACTAAATAGAGTCTCTTCAACAAGAAAATTAGCAGGCATTACAAATACGCACTCCTAGATTTCTCAGAAAATTATCCAAATTTACAGTCTAGAACTAGTCTAGTTACTCTATCAAGTTAATTCTACCTTAAAAGTTAGTGCATGTCAAAATGAATGAATTCAAGTATTAACATGAAATTATTAACTATGGTAAAGCATGACCTTTAAAATGATACAACATAGTCAAAGAATTAAACAATATTAAAGATCAAAATTACCAATTCATAGAACTTTCCCTACCAATAAGCCAACCAATATCAAGGGGAAATGCAGAATTATCTATATAGAATCACAGTAAAAAAAAGAAACTTTAATCTGAAAACAAATCTCAATCCAAACTAAAGTAGAAATAAATGTGCAGTATGTGGCATTAGGGAGATAGTGTGCTTCCATGTCCTACAGTGAGGGAAAAAATTATTTGATGCCCTGCTGATTTTGTACGTTTGCCCACTGAAAAAGAAAGGTTACAATTGTAATGGTAGGTTTATTTTAACAACGAGAGACAGAATAACAACAACAAAATCCAGAAAAACGCATTTCAAAAAAGTTATAAATTGATTTGCATTTTAGTGAGTGAAATAAGTGTTTGATCCCCTATCAATCAGCAAGATTTCTGGCTTCCAGGTATCTTTTATAAAGGTAATGAGGTGAGATTAGGAGCGCTCTCTTAAAGGGAATGCTCCTAAACTCAGCTTGTTACACCTGTATAAAAGACACCTGTCCAAAGAAGCAATCAATCAATCAGATTCCAAATTCTCCACCATGGCCAAGACCAAAGAGTTGTCCAAGGATGTCAGGGACAAGATTGTAAATCTACACAAGGCTGGAATAGGCTACAAGACCATCACCAAGCAGCTTGGTGAGAAGGCGACAACAGTTGGTGCGATTATTCGCAAATGGAAGAAACGCAAAAAAACTCAATCTCCCTCAGTCTGGGGCTCCATGCAAGATCTCACCTTGTGGAGTTTCAATGATCATGAGAACAGTGAGGATCATGAGAACGGGAGGATCTTGTCAATAATCTCAAGGCAGCCGAGACCATAGTCACCAAGAAAACAATTGGTAACACACTATGCTGTGAAGGACTGAAATCCTGCAATGCCCGCAAGGTCCCCTTGCTCAAGAAAGCACATGTACAGGCCTGTCTGAAGTTTGCCAATGAACATCTGAATGATTCAGAGGAGAACTGGGTGAAAGTGTTGTGCTGAGTTGAGACCAAAATTAAGCTCTTTGACATCAACTCAGCTTGCAGTGTTTACAGGAGGAGGAATGCTGCCTGTGATCCCAAGAACACCATCCCCACCGTCAAATGTGGAAGTGGAAACATTATGCTTTGGGAGTGTTTTTCTGTTAAGGGGACAGGACAACTTTACCACATCAAAGGGACGATAGACAGGACCATGTACCGTCAAATCTTGGGTGAGAACCTCCGTCCCTCAGCCAGGGCACTGAAAATGGGTCATGGATGGGATTCCAGCATGACAATCACCAACAATACACGGCCAAGGCAACAAAGGATTGGCTCAAGAGGAAGCACATTAAGGTCCTGGAGTGGCCTAGCCAGTCTCCAGACCTTAATCCCATAGGAAATCTGTGGAGGGAGCTGAAGATTCGAGCTGCCAAACGTCAGCCTCAAAACCTTAATGACGTGGAGAGGATCTGCAAAGAGGAGTGGGACAAAATCCCTCCTGAGATGTGTGCAAACCTGGCGGCCAACTACAAGAAACGTCTGGCTTCTGTGATTGCCAACAAGGATTTTTGCCACCAAGCACTAAGCCATGTTTTGTGAAGGGGTTAAATACTTATTTCACTTATTAAAATGCAAATCAATTTATAACTTTTTTGAAATGCATTTTTCTGGATTTTGTTTGTTGTTATTCTGTCTCTCACTGTTAAAATAAACCTACCATTAAAATTATAGACTGATCATTTCTTTGTCAGTGTGCAAATGTACAAAATCAGCAGGGGATCAAATAATTTTCCCCTCACTGTACATATCTATATAGAAACTAAAGGATCTTCAACTTTCCAAGATTTCCTGCTAAATAAGATTTTGAATAATTAAATATTAAAGAGAAGCCAAACCTGATCTTAAAGGAAAGAGGGACATAGTCATGTATCATCAGATTAGAATGAACTGCAAAGCATAACACAACTCCCAAATTCTGATAAGGTTTAACGTGACAGGAAAATGAGAAGGGATTCAGGCATGCAATCTCAACTAAAAAAATGCTAAGATGCTAAGACAAGGGCACATTAAGTCTTTTAAAGAAAGTCTATTTTCCATGTACCAATTTAGGCAGATAATTGTAAATTCTGAAGTATTTGTTACATAATTTGAAATAACATCTGCCATATGTTTAACTGGTAGTTTTTCTGTAAGACAATGCTGTTCTTTACTCCAACAACATTCCAACGGAGATAAGAAAAGTGGAAGACAAACAATCTGTGGATAGGGGCTTGCTCTTCATGAGTTTTTATGACAAGGAATTTAAGAGCAATCTGTCAAAGATGTAAAAACCCAATTCCTACAGAGAATTTTGGTGAAAAATAATGTGAAGAGAGAAATAAGCAAGAAAGGCACATGGCAGAAGCAGTCTACATAAAATGGAAAAGGCAAATGAAACCGACAGGACTGCTTATCTAAGCTGATAATATTTGGGTGGGCTGGTATATTTCCCACAATTCACAGCGAGCATGTGTAACTTTGACATCTTTGTAAATAAGTTGAGAAATGCTACTCTTATCATTTTAATATTCAAGAGGCCGCCTTCATTTTCCTCTCCATTTTTATTAGAATGCAATTTTTTTTTCTGGGCAAAATTTTCCTGTCCTTTCTAGAGTTGAACAAATGGTTTGCTGAATATTTAATTTTTGCTACAACCTGCACTATTAGTTTTTAAACTTCTCATCTCAACTACATTAGTTGAGGTCCTATTTCACTACTGTTATTTTTTCTGCGTTTTCAAGGCTAATCATAACTTATCGAAAGCACACAGTAACAAGCAATGTGTGCATGAAAAATTAACCACCAATTAAATAGGCTATATGATTTCAACAAGTTATAAAGTCAACAGATTGTGTGCAATTAAAGCACACAATATATTTGTAAAGAAATTTCACCTGATAAACAGCTTATAGAATAACTTTTCAAACTGTCAGATATTAAACTTAATGCTTTAAATATCAACTTTGAATAGATGGAACATTTGTACATTAGACATTTCTAAATGTATCTAAAAATTAACATGAACTTGTATGTTATATTAATGCCATTTTTAGAGGCAGCATCATTATATATACTTTGTAAGCCACATTTGCAGAATAATAACAGTAATAAGTAAGTCTCTGATTAGCACAACAGCTTTTCCAAGGTACAAATAAAAAATCCTATGCTTATAGGAAATTGTACCTAAATGGTATTTGCAAAAATGTATAATTTAATATCAGAGAAGAGTTCCCACAAAAGCAACATGCAAATTGAATAAAATAAGAATAAAAGAAGTAAATAAAAGCAATAGTAAGGCTATAGCACAAATGAAAAATTTTATTAGTATAGTAGTATAGACATGGGCTTGAATTTTGTTTTAAGAGCAAGAGCTATTAACCAGAACCAAGCTTTTGTGCAGTTCAATTCCTGCTTCACTTTAATATGTAGTAAACTATGTTGGTAATGTGAAACAAAGGTTATACATGCACCCAAATCTGAGAGAACAAGTGGATGCAGCAAGGCCATCACTGAAAGAAGTGAAATTAAATAGACGCTAAATCCTGAGTGAAGGATGTTTAATAGGGAAGGCTGAAGATCCTCAGTTCAAATTTCTTTAAAAGAAATTAAGGCACCTTTCCCACAAATACGTTATATCACTCTATTTGGTTACTGTAATTTACACAAAGTATACCTACACTGTGCTTCAGTCTAGCATTCCAACAAAACCTTTTTAAGGAGTAACAGGTTTAGATGAAGTTCACATCTGACCATATCAATTCACATAAATAAATAACTGATCTTTATGCTTACTAGCTCTCTTAAGCCACATCCAGTACACCTGCAGCTACCAGATGCCTTGAAAGCCAATCCAGTCCTTCGTAAAGTCCCATGCCACTTCGGGCATCACAACCTTGAATGTACCAGCTACGACCACAGCAAAGTTTGTGGAGATTCAGTAATTCTGTGATTTCTTCTACTGAAAGTGCCCCTGGCACATCCTGTAAAGAAAGCCCCATAGTATTAGTATGCAGATAGATAGTACTTTAAAAGTAAATGCTCTTATTTAAGAATACAGTTTATTTTTTTACAGTTTGGACATGTAGCACAATGGGGAGGGGAAATGCATTTAGGACACTGAGCAGGAGAGAAAAGATAGACCACAACTTTTATTATAAAAATATTGCTACAAATTGCATATAATAAGAAATGCTTAGTCCAGCCTACCTGTAACTCTTGGAAGAGAGATAGTTACAGTTTCTATAACTGCATTCAAATTATGTGATATACTTTCTAAGGGAGAGGTCCTTCCAATCAACTTTCAACTAAGATCCTGCCTTAAGTTCCAACCATTTGCAGAAATAATTGGAAGAAATAAACTCAACCCAAGAAACCAGACACAGATAACTACAAAGGGGTAGGCCAAAAAACTAGTGTTAGAAAGCAAAATTTATTTTTAGGCTCTACTAATTACTGGCTAACATAGGTTCACATCAGCCTTTATAATTTTTTATTAATAATGTAACAAGTAACACAAGGACCAGCATTTGGTATTCAGTAAATGGACATAGGACAGAATTTCCTTTTTGTTCCGCCCTACCCAAGAGTTATTTTGTTCTCAATCTATCTTCTGATGGACTGAAGAGAGAGAGAGAGAGAGAAGGAAAACAGAAAGTCATCCTTCTTGTGGATGGCATTCCATTAGCCAGTCACATAGAGAAGGAATGGAAGTGAAGACTGAGTTTTCAATGAAAGCTGCAGATAAAATAATAGTGGTAAAAAGATTATTTTAATAGAATAATCTAATATTTATTTTATTTTGATTGATTTACTAATGTGTTCTTAAGGATTGTCATTTAAATTACAACAGTATTTGATATATTCTGTATTTTCTCCCATTTTATAACTGCCAAAATGAAAACAATGAAAATGAAACAGAAAAAAAAGGGCCGTAATACCTGTTTGTTGGCAAAGATCAGTAACAAAGCATCACGCAGTTCCTTCTCTGTTAATAGTTTGGCAAGTTCACTGTGTGCCTCGCTGACTCTGTCTCTATGGCTGCTATCAATGACAAAGACCACGGCTACAGAAAAGAACAATTATGCAGTTACATTTGTTATGAATTTGTTTCAGCCTACTAAAATTTTATTTTTTGAGATCAGGAATTAAATTTTAAATTCAATTTGAAAGCTAGGGATTAGTACAAAATTCGAAACTGGCATCTACTTGAAGCAGACTCTTATATTACACAAAAATGCAGCCTCTGCAACACCAGAAAACTTTAGATATAGCTTTCAGGGTTATGCAGAAGTAAACTTTATTAGTTGAAGAACCAACAAATCGAATGCAAGGAAGTGGTTTTTAATGAACTGCTCATCCAATCTAACAAAATCTGCTCCAAATAAGATAGCACTAAGAAGAGGACGAAAAATCAGTGAAAATATCTATATTTCCCTATTCCAGTGTGTATGTGGCAATAGTAGAGACAGGAGACGCTGCTAAATCCAGTTCAGCCATGAGAAGAAACTTCAATTCATGGAGAAGTAACCATGGATCAAACCCAATGTTTCAAGTGTTACAGATGGTCCTCATTTAACAACACTTGTTCAGTGATCAAATTTGCAATGGTGCTGAATGAATGGTAGTTATAACTGTTTCTCAAAGTTCTCACAGAGTTCTTTAGTCATATGATCACAATTTACAACCTTACATGCCAGATTCCTACAAGTAAAATCAATGGGGAAACAGGCAGGAAGTAAGAAATTGGGATCACATGAGATCTTCACTTAACAATCCATAGTCTTTACTTAACAACAGTAACCGGGACTGCTGGAACTGCCATAGCTAAGTAATATGGTCATTTTATGCCATGCTTTACAACTATATCACTTAGTGATGGAAATTACATACCCAGTTACTATTGTTAATCAAGGGCTACTTGTAATTGAAACTGTAATATGGCTAATTGCAGCTGTATATAGGACTGTTTATGAAAAGTACTGGAATACTTAGTTCAGAATATTGCAGCTCATCTGTTCATAGGAACTCCATATAAGGAACATATGAAACAGTGGTACTAAATTCTAATTTAATTCTCAAAACAATGCAAAATATTAACAATGACTGTCAAAGCCTTGAATGGTATAAGATCAAGATAAGATAAGATCAAGAAGGACTACCTTCTTCCTCATGAAACTACCTGTCTACCAAAATCATTTCTGGAGGCCCTTCTGGTATGCCCTACATCAGTGGTTCTCAACCTTTTTAATGCCGCGACCCCCAACCGGTCGTAAGTCGAGGACTAAACCGGTCGTAAGTCGAGGACTAAACCGGTCATAAGTCGAGGACTATCCAACCGGTCGTAAGTCGAGGACTTTCCCTGCCCAGGAGCACCGCGCATGCGTGGTTCCGCCCCTGCGCCGGCAGAGACGGAGCAGGCCGACCACCAGCTGGCCCAGCTCAAGGGAGGTAAGGCACCCGCCGGAAGAGAGAAAAAAATGGCGGACAGCCTTGCTTGGCAACCCCCGTGAAATGGTCGATCGACGCCAAATGGGGTCACGACCCATAGGTTGAGAACCGCTGCCCTACATGATTAGGGTCTAGAAAAAGTCTTTCAGTGATTGCACATAAGAACAGATTCTCAAACTTCATTCCAATGAAGGCCTCTCTTACTTCCTCCCTCACAAGTGAAAAGTCTTCCTTCTGAGGAGGGTCTTTAGTATATCATCTTTCTTAATGTTTTTTGTTGTTGCTGTATTGTCTTTTATGTTTCTGCTTTTCAGAGAAATGCTTTTACTATTATTTGCTGTAAGTTGCATAGATTTCTGTGAAGGATATTTGGGGTATAATTTTTTAAATTAATTAAACAACAATCTCATTGTCATTTAGAGACTTTTGCAAATCCCTCAGAAATTCTAAGCAAACAAATATAAATGTTATCTACATCTTAAATATTTATACTTTGAAATTAAATGAATTTCCATCGGAGTTATTTTCACATTAACTACTACCAAATGTTTGGATGAGAGATACAATTATATTTAAAGTAATTAAGGCACAAAGCATTGTATTTTTACCTTGTGTATTGAGGTAATAATGTTTCCATAAAGGCCTCAGTTTGTGTTTTCCACCTACATCCCAAATAGTGAATTTCAGGTTTTTATATTCTACTGTCTCAACATTAAAACCTAAGGGAGTAAAAGAACTTTAATTATACATTCCTAACAAAACATACCCAAAAAAATCACAATTTTTAAAATCTCTGTTACTTACCTATGGTTGGAATGGGTTGCATGAACTCATCTTGTTTTAGTTTAAATAAAATCGTAGTTTTGCCTGATCCGTCTAATCCAAGGGTCACCACTCTAATCTCCATTTTTGGTCCAATGTGTACTCTATTGTCCTGCAGTAGAGAAAAAAGAGGTTTGTTCATTTTAGAAGCTAACATTCAAAGGCATTTTTACACGTCAGTCAAATGTTTTATTCCCTTTATTACAGAAGTCATAAATTGAGGATTGACAAAGTAATTTAAATATCTTGTCAACATCTCAGACCTTAATAACTTGATGTTTAGTAAGAAACATTGACCAGTATTATACAGATCTCCAGTTTTGGAAATATACTAAGCTTTGGTGCTCAGATTGTGGTAGATATGAACAATTTTTAAAATTACGGCACTAATCATCTTTATTAGAAAAGGGAAAAGAAGCTGAAATACAACTTTGGTAGTGGTGGGGTGAATATGCATACATATATGGGCATATAGTTATGCATTTAAGCATTTGTTAAGTAAGGAATAGAGTGCAACATTCTTAAACCCACTCGAGTGTGGAATTCTGTATGCACCTATACCAAGGGAAAAGTAACTGGGCATTTATGTGTATGATCCTGACTACAATTACCTTTCCCTTCAGTGCTATCCTGAAGAATTCTCCAGCGACTACTGAAGTCTTCCACACAAAAGGTTATCTATCCTGAGCTTGTAACATATAATGTTACAAAAATGATTTGTAAAAGGTGATTAATGTTGAAGATTCCATATCTGATATATTACAACACTGGAAATCAAACTAATACTTTGCTTTCTGGTATTAATTTAAATAGATAGGTCAATGGGTATTAAAGTTAATGAATAAACCCACTGTCAGGCCTATACAAATGAAAAGCTGTGCAATCTTTCATTAGCATAACTGTTTAACTAAATACAGCTCTTTGTTCCATCTGGGATAGAACATAAACAGAAGGAATGAATGGATCTCAATGTTCCAGGTTCCACTTTTAGCTACAGATCATGAACCAAATTAACCTTTTAACTGTAGTTTTCGTTTTAACCCAAATAGATTCTTGTACCATAAAGCAGATTATTTCAAAGTTGCCCAAATGGTTAGTGGGAAAAGAATAAGAACCAAACTCATGTTTTGAATCTTTAACCTAGAGATTAAAAGAACTATACCTTTGTAAAAGTAACTGGAATGCTAGCATCAAGTTGAATGTGGTCTGCAAGTTCTGTAAATTGTTGTTGTTGTTTCTGCAATGTTTCTAAAAGCCTTGTAATTTCCTGTTTAGCCAAAACAACTCGACAGTCATCCTAAAAAGTGAAGCTAAATTTAATGTAGTAAGCACAGAATCATCTAAATATTATCCTTCTCAACATATAACCGAATGAGAAATTACACCAAAATGGGTAAAATCACAGTCCTTGCACTAACCTACTTTTGGCCCAAATCATTTTGCCAACATTTGGCAACAGAATGGTTGTATTTCAGTTACATTCCTATCCTAGCCCCACCTAAAATAAGTGGAAAACTCATTTTTGCTCATCCTGGTAAGGAGATGATGATGAAGGAGGAGGGAAAATAATAGAACAATGGTTTACAATACAATTAAAATGATATATTTAACAAAGCTACAAATTAGGGTATTAAAAAAACCACCAAGAACAGCAATAAAAATGCAGTCAAATGCTACAGCCAACTTAATAACAATGCAATTACATAAAAATTCCAAGTTAAATGCTGATCAAATATCTGGTGGGATGCTAATGTACAAGATACCTCCACAAGAAAAGCATGATTTCTGGGCTCATACTATTCTTACTTCCCACATGCTGGTAACTAAGCATCTTAGAGCCAAGATGTGTATAAAATAAATCAGGTCTCTTGAGAAAGGTGGTCTTGAACATCTGGAAATCAAACCACATAGTTCTTTAAAGCCCACTTTCAATTCTACTATAAACCTATCAGAGGTCCATGCAGCAATCAAAATTCAAGTATTAAACAGCTGCAGTGGCTCTCACCTACTTGTGCAGGCTGCTGCATTCTGCATCAACTGTAGTTTCTGAATAGTTATTCAGGTATTCATTATAAAGAGCACTGCAGTGATCTACTCTTGTGATAATGAGATGTGAGTCACAATCAATAGGTGACCAGAAGGTTTTTGGAAGGTGGTGTCTCAATTGTTGAAATACCTCTGAACATACAACCTCTCCCCAAACATTTAATTTTATGGGTTAATATAACACAGAACTTATACAACATAGAAGGAGAAATCTGTCATGATTTGCAGCAACAGATTACTGATATGCATTATTTGTCAACATCTGAATCAGACTTTTCTTCATGGCCACTTTATCAAAAAAACTTTCAAGTGACACTAAGTTTTTGAAATTGCTTTGCTTATAAGTAGTCCTTCTTCCCTTCTTTCCAACTTTGATCACCAAAGTCATATAACTCACAGCTATGCTTATTCATTTTGAGATTATGTTTGATTATTTAATGCTGTTGTATATATTTATACATTTTTCTGATGGATTAGATTACTGTAACAAAGTAAAAAAAATCTATATGCCACTCTAAAACTGGTTAAGAAATATTTAAAAAATGGAGCTTCAATTCTAGCAGATTTAGATTAAAATTATTTTGCAACAGAAATAAATACAACTGTTTCATAACTCATTAATATAAAAAACCTACAAAGACAGGACATTGTCCATAAAAACTTTTGTCTCTTAAAAATCAGAGCAGCATCACATTAGAAACAAGAAAACAAGTTATATTTTATTTAGATGAAATAATACAAGTGAATTGCTCATCAATATTAAAAATGTATTTTAACTAATTCCTAAAAGGTTAAACAGAAAACAAAACCAGTCAGTTTTAATTTACTTATTTTATATATTTTGGACACAATAGGGTTTAAAGTTTGTTTAATAATCAAGTTTAATATCCTCCATAAACACTTTTACCCATGGAATCCAGAGAGGCAAATGACAAAATGTGTATGAGATCATCACACAAATACCACAATCTATATATTTGCATCCAACGTAACTGTAATGTACCGCAGATACTGATGCTTATACCTCAAAGCCAGATCTAATATGTTTTCTTAGATATTTATATCACTTTTCAGAAATGGGGTCTCAAACATTTTAATAAAAAATAAACCACGAATGAAACTCAAGTTTTAATCTGAATTTGACTTCGACCAGTTGCTTATGACATTGTTGGTTCCCTTGACATTTTTGTTATGCTTTTTTTCTGGAGGATTCTGTCTCCCACTGCTATTTATGAAGTCAGTATTTCAGTAAAGCCAAGTTATAATTCAATAAGAATCTGTAACAGAATTAATACAATCTGTCCAATATTTATTATTTACAAATTGTACAATATTTGTATCTGAGAGTTGGCATTTCAAGACATATATATCCATATCTGTCCCAATACTGATTTTGGTTATAATATTGATCCCCTACCTGCTGTAAAGTCTTTTCACAGTGAAGACATGCTGTTGAAACCTGTGACAACAGGATAGTCATATCTTCTTGTTGTTGCCTAAGCCAGATCAATTTTTCTCGCACATGTGCATCCACCACACTAAGTGCCATTTCTTCTTGGCGGCAAAGTGTCTCGTGAAGGTCAGAAAAATAGGCTCTGACACAGGACCGAGCATTCTCTGCAGTGCCTGGAACCTGAAGTGGAATTATAAAATCAAACAGAGAGGCTGCAGAGGCATTATGATTATACTAAAATAAATTTTGTTTTGAATAGTATTTCTCTCTGATGTAAGCTCAATCATATACACAGAGTATTCATTTTTAATGTGACCATCTTGCATTATTTGGAGGAAAAAATGAAATAATAAGAATAGCAGCATTACAAAAGTCAAAATGCATGACTTTCAGATTTCACAATGTATTGTATCTCCAATGTTAAAAATCCTGAAACATTAGATCCACATAAGCACAAAATAAAATCAGAAAAATAAAAAAAATAGTTTTCTGCCATTCATTCTGCACAAAAAGGTGTTTTTAAAAGTTTGTTTAAAGATATGAATGAAACCCCCGCTGAATATGCCTTTGCCCTAGTTTTAAAAGAGTTCTCTGCATCCCTGACATTTTTAATTATCATGTTTCCAAATTCTCCACAATCAATCATCTCCTTAATGTTCTTGACATGTGTTTTATCCTACAGATAAAACTTCCTGTAAGAACATTATCAATTTTGTGTGAGTCTGCCATGGTTAGTGTTAATTTATTTATTGCAAAAAAGTTCATAAAATGTAAATACTGTAGCATGTGACCTATCAGTACTTCCAAAAGAAATCTAAAATTAAGAAATGAATTTATTATAAAGATTATACATAAACTGAAGAAACTACAAAATTGCTTACATGTTCTGTATGGGTCATTCCTATACCATCTTCAAAGATCTGTTCTCCTCCTTCTATCTGTTGTACAATTCCATCTAGTTTCCGAGAATAATCTGAGATTTCTTCTGTGAAAGTTCTTATACAGTGAGCCATATCTAAAATGGAAGCACGGATCTGATTTGCTTCTGGTTCCAAAATACTGTGCTAAAGGAAAAACAAACAAACAAAACAATGAACATCCTTTCCTGAAGTTCTTCTGATCTGCATTCCATTTATCGCCCATTATAAAATTGGAAACAGAATGTTGGACATTCTGCTACAAAAACATAAGAATGCAACAGATATGGGAAAGCATACTTTCCAAATTCTTTAACAGCATTGGCCATTACAGGAATCTATATCTTTTATATTCTGTATTTGGGTGTTTCTGTTCTCCCCTTGTGTTGTAGCTACATTTGGGGTATATGGGCACACTGGGAAGCACAGGGGGAGCTGCATATGTTCCACTCTAGATCATGAAGGACAAAGAGAGGGGGGGGCTTAGAATGGAACAGCCAGAGACCTTTCAAGCTTTTAGCAACTGGCTTTCCTGAATGTCTGCACTGGGGAAATGACTTCTGTAATTTTCCCTGTATTTCCCAATTCAATCTTTTATTGTTTTCTCCTTCCAAACCAAGTTTGGTCTCATTCTATTTAGTTTTTGAAGTGTGAGCCTGTCAAGAGACAGAAAGAATCTCAAAGCCTTTTCATGAATTATTTCCAATATTCCATTAGATTGAAAATAATAAAAAGGGAGATGGTAAATTGAAAAAACAAAACTACTTTTTTAAATGTTTTCTGATTTTGACTTGAAGTTTGAAAAAGGACATAAAGTTTATACAGATTAGTTGCTTCTAAAATATTACAGAGAGTAAAATGTAAGCACTGTATACAAACAGCATTTCCAATAAAATTAGAAACATTCATGTGTAGACATCCTACCCTATTACTGCAGACAAACAGCTTTAAAGTGATGTTATTGGAATGCAGATACATATTACCCACTCAGTCAGTCATGTATTAACACAGATGAAAATCAAGAATGAAACCTACTTTATGACCCTGGTGTTTTCCGTATTCTTTGCAAACACAACACATAAGAGAATTGGCCTGACAACCTTCTTCCAAGCACACAAATTCAATGGCATGCACTTGGTGCTGAGAACACATCGTCTTTTCATGTGGCTTATCAGCAAGGGGCACACGTCTGTGTTTTGCTAATGTTTTTGTAGAATGTGTAAGGTGGGAACAGTCTGTACACAGGTGAGTAGCACAAACAGTGCAGTACACAGAAGCCACATGAGTGTCATCTTCATCACATCGGATGATGCACTAAAAATAAAGAAAACAACAGCTATTTTTTTAAAAAAATAAATGTTTATATCTTATTTTTAGAGATGAACCTACAAATATAGCTAAGACAGTCCAGGTCAAATTTTTTTTCAAAAACTTTCTTAAAGATCTATACCAGATTTATTATATGTAGAGAGATGCAGAGAGAAAAAAACTGAGAGGACATTACTAAAAAAAATCCTGTCCTTCATTCTCACCGATCTAGCTATTCTAACAATTATATATGAGTAAAGTACCTGACATTAATTTAAGAAAAACATGGGCAGGATTGCTTTGTTTAAAATATGTGCCTCCAAAGCCATTTGTTCAATTTAAACAGGGTAAAGAACTTGTGATCATCCACATTTTGCTGAACTATAATTCTCAGAATTTCATCACATTCTGAATATGACAATAAAATAAATACATTCTGCTTACATTCCGAATATGACAATAAAATAAATACAATGAATTATTATTACCTCTCCAGATAGGCCAATAGTTTCTTCAATTGTTCCACACTGACCACCCAATCCATTCTGCAATCGCTCCAGGAGTTCCAACAAAGCAAAGTTTTTTTTCAATCCCCAGACACCAGAATCACCTATTTGGGAAAAAGACAAAAATCACCACACTCACTGAAATATTTATTTATTTATTTATTTATTTATTTATTTATTTATTTATTATTCATTCAATCAATCAATCAATCAATCAATCAATCAATCACTTCAAATAGTCAACAATCTCGCAATAGTAACTCTAGTTGGCTACCATTGGTTTAAAAATGAAGGACAAATGAAGACAAATGAACAATAATAAAAATGGCAACTGAGGACAACACAAATCAATAAATGCATATCAATCTCATTAACCTCCCGACCCTTATGCTAAAACAAAAACGACTTATAGAATTTTTTTCCTTCTATGCTAATTATCCAAATAATGACAGATTCAGAACAAATTTTATCAGTAGAAATGATATCAAAAGTGGATTTGGAACTGCAGAAAGAGAATTACTAGAAAAGATGTTTCACTGGATCTACAAGCAAAACTGGTGGAGGCTTTAACATTTAAAAAGGAAGTACAAATGACAAACCAAGTGAAAGATCTGGATATTTTTTTTCCAGCATGGCTGGCTGAGGAATTTTAAAATTGTCAAGACTGAGAAACACTTCTCTAGAGAGTCAGACCCGTTTTCTTAGGAACCTATTCTAAATCCCCTCTTTGTTTCAAATGCAATTCTTTCTCATCACACCAGCAACAGTAGTAGTGAAATCAATGCTTCATCACATATTTTCCCATCCTGGACCAAAATATACTTTGTATAGGTCTTATAGGCCTAATATCTTAGATTCTTACTAAAACTTCGTTTCATTCTGATCCAAACAATAGGCAAAAAATGAAGCTCCTTGGCTTTTCATTAACCCAGCTTGGCACATGCAATACAGTTAGTCCTCATCTTACAAATGATTTCACAGATACTTTCCCTACATTATCTATTAAGTGGAGATTTTATTATGCATACATGTGCTTCTCTATGTATATTATTGTGTGTATATTCCCTGTGAGGTGAGTTGGACTGAGAGAGAATGAGTGGCCCAAAGTCACCTAGCTGGCTTTTATGGCTACTATATACACCGGCATACATATGAATATATAATATCTGAATAAAATAGTTGAATTCAACTTACTCTTCCACTTACTAAATAGCAAAATCTTAACTATGTATCAAGGTTTAAAAATACCTTACCTAGTTCAGTAACTTGTCGATCAAAAGGACACCGAACTGCTCTGCCATGGAGAGGAAGTCGAGTAAGACAGTCATGACAGACAGTATGACCACATAAAAGAAGTCTGGGAACTTTGTCTCCTTGCAATGAAAACACATCTTCACAGACTCCACATTCCAAAACCTATAATTAACAGAAGATAATTGGACATAATTAAATGGAAGGGAAAAAAGGTCAATTTTGAATGATTAAGGATAGCTGTGTGGTTTAAAGATGCAATTAAGAGTGGGAAATGAACACATTACCAATTTCTTCTTAGTTTAGATGATATAATTCAATCTCAGCTTGAAACAATTATTCTGTACATCAATCAGTCTGGGTGATAGAGTTTACAGCTCACATCCTAGAGCATATCATATAAAGCAGACATGTCAAACTCGTGACGTCGCGCAACGTATTGGAGCTTTTTCGCCATTGCCGGCAATGGGGTGGGCGTGGTTTCCCGATGACGCATCCGGCCCGTGGGCCAGCAGTTTGACACCCCTGATATAAAGTGATCTGGTTCAAGTGCTTTCTCAACAACCTTACACTGAGAGAAGCCATATGTCCTTTCAGAGGCAATTTTACATGGAGCTTAGTTCCAGGAAAGACAATCGTTCACTTTTCCCTTAAACCCAAAAAAATAATAAGAGACTTCTTTAAAAAAGAAATATAAATCTACTGCCTTTTGGAGTGATATAATATCTAGGTTTTAAAGATTGTTATTCTACAAAGAGAAAAATCTCAATTTACTAAGGAGATTTTTCTCTCTTCATATATTCATAGTTCCAATGACTTAAGACAGTGATGGCGAACCTTTTAGAGACCGAGTGCCCAAACTGCAACCCAAAACCACTTATGCATCATCGGGTGCCGGGTGGGCGTGGCCCATTGGCTGGGCGTGCCCATTGTGTGGGGGTGGCTGCAATGGTAACGGCAGACTGGGTGGGACTAAAAAGTTCAATCAATCAATTCCAACTTTACAAGATTTTTTTTCCCGCGAGAAATTGAAATTGACTGATTGATTGAACCTTTTTTTTTTTGCACACGGCGGCGGAGGCCTAAAGCGAAAAGGTTTTATAAAACCCAGCTGAAGGCCTAGGACTGGGGCAACGGTGTGCGTGCCCACAGAGAAGGCTCTGAGTGCCGCCTCTGGCACCCGTGCCATAGGTTCGCCACCACTGACTTAAGATAAGGACTATATTTACTACATTTGGGAGGGGAGAGGCTTTTTCAAGAATTACATGCCAAGAATAATTCAAACTGAAAAGGGCCGATTATGTTACTATAGCTACATCTTCCTGAAGTGTTTCACTCATTTAAATTGTATCCAATATGTCATCCTGAAAGCACAGGATCCTTCCCTGGTGGCAAGAATACTCATCATTTTTCCTTATTCAATCTATGAAGAAAATATGAAGAACTGATGAAGCTTCTTGGATGAGAAGTGAAATGTCTTCTTCCTCAAAAGAAAAAAAAACATAGTCCAGTTGCCTTCTGAAAATGCACCTTTGAGACAACCATGACTGAGAATCTCCATAGACATATGAGAAAAATATAAATATAAAAGTATCTGTGGGAGAGTCTATTACTTTAAAGCAGGGCTTTTCAACCAGTGGTACGGGTACCACCTGTGGTACATTGGCACCTGGCAGGTGGTACGCGACCATCCTAGAAAAGTAGCGGTGGAGGGGAATAAGCTGAACCGGTGGCAGCACCGCACAAGCCTAAACGAGAGATGGCTGGAGCTGCAGGGCTGTCAGGGCTCAGCGGAAGCACCAGGATCAGCACCAGGCTACAGCTGTAGCTCGGCGCTGATCCTGGCGCTTCTGCTGAGCCCTGAAGAAGCGCCGATCAGCTGGAATATTGCAGCATCTCCAGGGTTTGGTGATTTACATTCAGATGCTTGGCAACTGATTCATATTTATGACGGTCATAGTGTCCCAGGGTCATGTGAAGTGACCAAAACCTGCTGCAACCACCCAGCAGATGGGGGAATAAAAACCAAACACCTCCCCACCCCACCCCCATTGCCAATCCTCAACAGAAATGCTCACAACAATGAAAACCTCGGACAGGAGGAAGAGTGCAGCTGGGCAGGCAGGCAGGTATCTTGCTCGGCTGTGCCTTGGGGGGCACTTTTTTCAGTGCCATTGTAACTTCGAACAGTCACTAAGCGAACTGTTGTAAGTCGAGGACTACCTGTACTTTATCACTTTTTTCCTTTTTTTTTTTTTTGGTCATCAAGTTTTTCACACCTTGCTAGGCGACTGGTGGTACTCGGATGTTGCCATATCTTAAAAGTGGTACAATGGGTGAAAAGGTTGAAAAGCCCTGCTTTAAAGCACTCGTTTTATCAGGATGGAAGAAAGAATGTGAACAATTCTGATTTGATGGCTTAGGCAAAGCAGGCCATTGGAACTACCCCCTTTTGCGCCAACGCCGCCTACGAGAATCTGCCCAGAGAAATCCCAGTGATTCTTGGGGGATGCCGAGAGAGAGAGAGAGAACAGAGAGAAGCGCTAGCGGGGTAAAGGGACAGATCCTCTCAGTTTTCCGTCGCTCGGTCCCCGAAGAAGCCAAAATCAAGGGCCCGCCCTCTCAGGTTCACTGTCCTCACCTTCACAACAGGCCCCGCCGAACTTCGGCTGTGTCTGTTCCCGGCATCCATCCCAGAGCCAGACCCGATTTTGTTTACACTCAGTGTTGCCATCTTGGACATGGAAGGAGAACGACCGAGAGAAAGCGGACTCCACTACGGACCTACAACGGAGGTCCCCCTGGAGACGGAGGAGGGAAAACGTCACTAAAGAGAGACGGAGGCAGGTCTACTGTAGAGACGTAAAAAAAAAGGCGTCTAACTTGGGCCTTATGGGTTTCTTACCACTACGCATGTCTGTTTCTTCTCAGTACGCTACGGAACGCCATATAAACAGTCAAAGTTCACCGGAACCACAACTACCAGAATGCAATATGTTGACAGTCCGTGTTGTCCTCGGTAGCCATTTAAAATATAATATATATATATATATATTCGAACCTACGGAAGGCGAACCGCGCAACGTATCGCAAGAATCGTTGGGAATTGTAGTTTCGGAAGAAAGTACGGCAGTGACCTGTCTTCCGGGAAACGCTATTGACGGAAAATAGCGGGCCAGAAGCGGGCGGATTTTTTTCTTTTTATAGGGTGGATGGGGAGTGATGCGACGGCGGCTCACTTCTGATCTTGACTGAAGGAGGGAAGACCCAAGTGGCGTGGTTGAGGCAATGGATGTGACTCAAGCCAAACAAGAACATCTCTTGGCCTTGAAAGGTACTAGTTTTTCGACTCCTTGTATTAAGCTACTCCCCTCACCTGGTGCTTATCGTGATTTTCATCTGTCTGGTTTAGAGAGAAAAAGCCCAAGCTTGGTAGAAAAACGGTATCCTACAAAAGCGGGATCGGTTTTTCTCTTGTACGGCAAGGGCAGAAATAACGCGCTTCCTCCCACTTTTTAAGATACCTTATTCGGGACGGATGGTCAGGGTGGCAGGGATGATTTGGTAAATATTGGGAGGTGTGTGTGTGAGGCACAATTCATTGAACGTGTTTCATCCCCTCCCTTCAATTTGATCAGAGGGAAGAATCATGCTTCCTATGTGGCTGTGAGTTTTCTGCAAACGAGGCAGAAGTTGGTTCCTGGTCCTTATTCTCATTTAGCCATGCAGGAAGAACAAGTCTGATAAGCAATTATAGTATGGTTAGTTTATGAAAATAAAGCCAGCTATTTTGTATCTTCTTGGTTGGTTCTCCTAATAAATTATCTTTTTAGGGATTATGGAAAAGAAACCTCAAATAAAGAACTTGGTAATTCTGTTCTGTAAAGCAAATGTAGATAATCTTCCATCTACAACCTTTCATTTAGCGATCCATCAGCACTGAGAAAAGTGATTTATGACCATGTTTCACACTTACAACCATTGCAGCATCCCTATGGTCATGTGATCAAAATTTGGTCGCATTGAAAACAAAAGATGCTATAATTCTAACTCACTTGTTTCATATCGGTATCATAAAAACTCTTGCGGTCTCAATGACAATAACAGAACTGTGAAGAAGCTGTTAATAAAACTGATGGTGTCATATACCATTGGAGGCATTTTTCCAACGGTATGCATTTATGGTAAATTAAAATAATACAATATTGTCTAACAAAATCTCAGTGAATTTGATGGTAAAGTTGCTAGAGTATCTTATTACTTCTGCTCTAGGTCCTGTTCTGAGCTACACAGCACACAGAATAAGATTCTTTTGAGCAATATAGAAAACTTTTAAAATAAGACATGGATTCCCATTGTACAAGGATGGAAATGGTTCTGCACTACCGAGTTTGGGAAAAGGACCCTGCAGCATTGCAAAACATTGCAGAAGAAGCCTTGAAGAAATTTCCTAGGCGGCAGCTGCCATTCTTCATACCCTGGTTTCCAAACACACTATGTAAACTGCCTCTTAAACCAAAAAATGCTCCTCCAGTTATTTCTGTTAGAGAAGTAGAACAAGTGAAACAATATATTGCTACTTCAGAAACTATTTGCAACACTTCCTTATGTTATAACTGTACAGAAGGGCTTAAGGAATTTCAACCTAATATAAAAGCTGAACAGACTTTACATACTGAGCATGGAGAAACTGACTTGACCAATTTGGGAAAGCTACCAGCACATGGCAGATACAAGCTAAGGAGAACTTGGAGTGTTTCTCTACCCAACTCAAAACTTAAAGGCAGCATTCTTCCTTTATCTCTAGAATTGCAGAGAACTTTAAAAAAATTAAAGCTGCATGTATTCTATAGAGCATGGTGGATAATAGAACCATCCATTTGTAACAATCAGGTTTTGGAAGATATTTGGATAAATCTTAATGGCATGATCAAACACAATGAACTTCCATCTTGTAATGCTACAATCCAGAGACATGAAAACCAGATTTTGATTTTTTGTGATATATTATACTGTGAACATGTTGCAAACAGCCTGAGAAAAAAATTAAACATTAAGGGAAAGATGAATCTGCTTGTTCACAAATATGGGATTATACATAGTTTCTAATTTTTAGCTAAAGCAAGGCAATATGCCACTTGGAATCTGATAAACCAAAATGAGCATATTTGCTACTGTATATTTGCCAGTCACATTCTTCCACTCACCAGCAAAGGGCTAAATGGTAGATAGCATTTACAGATGGTTAGTTGAGTATTAGGCCCAAAGTGATCTATTTCTTCTATTCTCTATGAAGCTAAAATCTAAATCCTGAATGTTTGTGCAGGCAACAAGCAAGATCTGTCTGTTTAAATATAATGCTAAGTAAACTCTAAATGGAATTTATGGATTTATTAGCTGTGCCTTCTGGCAGGGTAAGTCAAGCAGAAGTAATCATGAAGCATGTGCTGGTATAAGCCACTTTAATATTACATTTGGTAAAATACTTTCTTATAAATGATAACAGACAAATGCAAGATTGTCCATGTTAAATGTTTCTAGTTCTGTAGGACTAAAAATACCAATATTTTGTTGTACTAGAAATCCTTATGGTAGTCCCTCGAATCATTTATAAATTTACTGTTTAATTAAATGATTTTCTTAATATGATTCATTCTATATGGTCTAGTGGAGATAAAACATATTTGCAAATGAATTGATTTTTACAAGATGTATTGTACTATACGTTTTCCAAAGATGTACAGTTATTTCAGAAGGTGACATTTGGAAGAATTATTCTGCATGTGAATAATTATATTTAGAATCTTTGTTACTAGATCATTAAAGTATTTGTGCAATAAATATTAAATAATTAATACAAAGGCTACTTGTGTCAATATTTTTTAAAATTTAAAGTTTTAAATTTAGAGTTTTAAAAAATTTGTTTGCAATATATTTGACCCTGGTATTGGATTATTATTAGAGTACAGTACTATTAGGGTAAGTAAGTACCTTAGACAGTACAGTTGGCAGTAGATTGAGGGATGACAGAGTTATATGCTGTGACGCCTTCTTGAATTTCCTTGAATGTTCATTTTGAGTTCTAATTACTATTGGAGAAATTTGATATTTTTATTTATAAGTTTTAAAAAGAAGTCTGCCTCAATTTATTGAACATTAGTATGCTTCCTCTTGCTTGGCTCAAGCATTTTATTGATCTTTTTTTACAAAATGTACAATTAGTCTGAATGAATACTTCATTGCAATTTAAAATGCAAGCTAAAAGGTATATAACACAGATTAATAAAATGATTGTAATAGAATAATAAGGCAATATTTAGGGTTTAAAATGTAAGTCAAAAGTTCGCATAACTAATTCACGTAAATCCTGCAGAAGTTATAAGAGTGTTTGTGTCTCTAGCTGTAAAACAAAATTTTGCAACCTGATACATACTTTTGGAATCTCTGTATGCTAATAGGTACTGAATTTAAAATTTCTTTTGAGTAGTCTAGTTAACTTTAATAAAGGCCTTTATCAAGACCTATCACTATAAAAAAAATCTCAACATAAAACATGGACAGCTGTCTCAGGCTTACTTTAGTTATTTAGTGGAACCTCTAGGGAGCTGAGATGTTAGTAGAACATTAAGATGAGCTCAAGAAAATGCCCATTGTTGGATTACATTTTCTTTACTGTCATTGAGAAATGATGATAGATACCCAGATTAGAGTTTGTAGAAGAGAGGTTTGTTTGCAGTGCTCTTTTACAATTTTGATCTATAATTGCCGGATGATACTAATGAGAACAGCCCAGTCTGAGCCATGTTAAGCCTTATTTTAAGCAAATAAAATAACTAGCAAATTTGGATTTGATTCACTTGAACTTCTAATTTTAGACTTTCATTAGTGACATATCTAAAGGTCAAATAAAGTGATACTAAAAAGACCGGCAGTACTATTAAAAAGAGCCACAATTATAATAAACGACCTATAGTAAATTGCAAGAGAATAGAATAGAATAGAATAGAATAGAATAATAACTTTATTGTCACTTTGAATGTACACTAATCGGCAGACATTAAAATGAAATTTCGTTGCATACGGCTCTCAGAGGATCACCACCTCCAATATACACTACATATATATGTCAAAAATAAATAAATAAATACAGAATTATGCATATACCACATATATTATATGACACAAAGAAACAACACACTCTGGTTTGGATTATGTATATATGTGCATGGCAAGAAAAACAAATCTTGCGAGTTTACCAGACGGATGGCATAGGGAACAAAGCTATTATACAATCGGTAGTCCTACTAGAAATACTTTGAAACTTCCTCCCAGAGGGGAGCAACAGAAACAGACCGTGAAGTGGGTGTGTGGGGTCTCTAACAATGCTTTGAGTTCTAAGCCCATAGCGCTTATAAGCAATATCCTGAATACCAGGGAGTGAGCTTCCTATGATCTTCTCGGCTGTCCTTACCATTCTCTGTATGGACTTTCTATCTGAGGCACTGCTGCCACCAAACCAGACAGTGATTTAGTTTGTTGATTTTTGCAACAAATAATATGTCAGAAGAATATAAGTTCCTCCCTATATCCAGTTTAATCTTCAAATTGCGGAAGCACTATTTTAGACCACAGAACAGGTATCACTGATATATATAGTTTTCTTCCTAGAGACTTGAAATACTATATAACTCCAAAATATTTGAAATATTTGAACTGCGCTATATCATGGTTATCTATGCAGAGTACCTTAAAATTACTGTAAGATACTTTTAATAATTATTTCAAGAGATTCAATGAATTGAAAGAAGAATTTGGGCTGTTTAAATCTGCTGAATGGAAGAATATTAAATTAATACATCTTTTGACTGCTCAATTTGCATTTAAAGAACCAGCATCCATTGTTACTAGTTGGAATGTTCTTTCAAAAATTCAAAATCAGACTTATTTTTATTGACTGCTGAAAAATAATTGAAGCTGGATAATTTGCCAGCATTTTAGAATAAAGAGAGGTAGTAGCCTATTTTGAAAAAGTAAATTGTCATATGTCTTAAAGAATGTCAGATATGAATACAATATAATTCAACAAAATATTCTTTTTGATGTTTATTAGACAGATGTTTAACAAGGGTTGGGCATTTATTTTTTATATACTAGAAATGTAGTTGAAGTGACCTGATCCTGATATGGGCGTGTTTTATGGTAGCTCAAATATCCCAACTTTCATTAATATGATTTTGTAAAGTCAAATAAGGTTTAAAGATGTTAATATGATATTAAACCACCAACCCAAACTTGATATTTACTGATATTTACTGAGCTTGAAGCATAAACCAAGAAGATGGTTTTGTTGCAACAAAACTGACTGCTTTGGAGGGAACCTACTTTTCTAGTTTATAGAATATACTGGCATCAGTGGAATAGAAATGTACAGATTGAGAGCCAAATTTGTTTTGGAGAACTTCAGACCTTAGATAGCTCAACTTCTGAGCTGGTTATTCTTATCCTCTTCTCACCTAGAATTTGTATCTCTGTTTTTTCATATCTATTTTTAAAGTGATTTTATATCTTTTATATTGTTGTTTTTACTCATATGTTGTATGCTGCCAAGAGTTGCCTTTGGTGAGAAGGGCGGTTATATAAATGTGATTAATTAATAAATAAAATGTTCCACAAAAGAGTGTGATTGGGATCCTTATTTATTGGGACTCCTGCTGCAAACCTCAGTAGAAATAAATATTTTTAGTAAGATTGAAGTTCATACCTTTACCTATTGTAAAATAAGTTTCATTCTGTGCTAAACTAAACTGGTTTTATAAAAACAAACATAAAGCATATGTGAAATGAAAAGTCATATTCAAAGCAATTGAATCATTGGATCTAAGTTCATCTGCCTAGCATTGTTTATATGGATAATCCTCGACTTACAACTTATTTGTTCAAAGTTACAATGACACTAAAAAAACTGATTTACAATTGGATCTCGCACTTACAACTCTCAGTGGTATGATCAAAATTCAGGCACTTGACAACCAGCATGTATTTACAATGTTTGTAGCATCCCAGGATCATTTGTGACCTCCCCAGCTGCCGTCCAACAAGCAAGTCAATGGGGGAAACTGGATTCATCTAATGATAGTGTGATTCACTTAACAACTGCAGTGACTTGCTTAACTATGGCAAAAGAGATCATAAAATCGGGCATGACTCTCTTAACCAGGGCTTTTCAACCAGTGGTACGGGTACCACCTGTGGTACATTGGCCCCTGGCAGGTGATATGCAACCATCCTAGAAAAGTGGTAGCGGGGGGGGG
>NW_015386477.1:1276355-1330434 GCF_001527695.2 Protobothrops mucrosquamatus
TTTTTGGGGGGGGGTCATCAAGTTTTTCACATCTTGCTAGGCGACTGGTGGTACTCGGATGTTGCCATATCCTAAAAGTGGTACAATGGGTGAAAAGGTTGAAAAGCCCTGCTCTTAACCACTGTCTTACCTAGTAACATAAATTTTGGTCCTAGTTGTGGTTATAAGTCGAGGACTACCTGTCATGAGTTCTTCCCACTTGGCCATTCATTCTCTTGCAATTATGATATAACTGTTATATTATCCATACAATTAATAATAGGACTTAATTATCTTCTTCACAATTTAGAGCCATTGCCAAAAAGTGCCAGGAGCTGCTGGAAATTTTCACCCCAATTTAAACTATAGAGGGAGAACTTCTGAATCACTCATTTGGAGGATTGATTTAGCATTGTTGGATTTAAAAAAAACTTGGCGTTTGGATGGTTTGTCTTATGTTTACCTAATCAATTACACAAATGATTGCTGCAGTTCTATACAGGTAGTCCTTGATTTACAACAATTTATTTAGTGACTGTTTAAAGTTACAATAGCACTGACAAAGGTAGCTTATGACCATTTTTCACACTTACAACCATTGCAGCATCTCCATGATCATGTGATCAAAATTCAGATGCTTGGCAACTGACTCATATTTATGATGGCTGCAGTGCCCCGGGTCATGTGATCCTCTTTTGAGACCTTCTAACAAGCAAAGTCAATGGGGAAGCCAGCCTCACTTAACAACCGGGTTATTAAATTAACTGCAATGATTCACTTACCAACTGTGGCAAGAAAAACCATAAAATGGGGCAAAACTCACTTAACAAATTTCTCACTTGGCAACATAAATTTTGGGTTCAATTATGGTCGTAAATTGAGGACTACCTGTATGCTTGTACTGTATTCAGTTTTCTTCCTTCTTGAACTTGGTACCAATATTAAGCAGAAACTGAAACCTGTCAAAATGTTATTCTTTCTGTGTTTTGATTATAGAAATGTGTACTGCTGCTCCTTGGATGATCTCTGTTAAAAATACATCTATGTTTAAAGGCATTCTAATTTACAAAGGATAGAATTTGTAGAAAAATAAAATCTTCCAAATCTCATTGTGATGACAGATATTGAAAGACAAATGAATCAGATATATATATTGATGCAACCATGAATCAGAACTAACTCATGATAACTCCTTGTGTTAGTCATCACCAACTTCAATGAAGAAAGCGAAGAAATAT
Source organism: Protobothrops mucrosquamatus (assembly GCF_001527695.2). Lineage (NCBI taxonomy): Eukaryota > Metazoa > Chordata > Lepidosauria > Squamata > Viperidae > Protobothrops > Protobothrops mucrosquamatus. The sequence goes on from NW_015386477.1 coordinate 1,277,573, forward strand.
TAGACTTTCTTAGAGCTTCAATTACACCCCACTTTCCCCATTTACATAATTGTAATCTGGGAACAAAGAAGTAACAATAGCAATAGCACTTAGACTTATATACTGCTCCATAGTGTTTTACAGCCCACTCTAAGCAGTTTACAGAATCAGCATATTGCCCCCCAACAATCTGGGTCCTCATTTTATAAACCTCGGAAGGATGGAAAGCTGAGTCAACCTTGAGCAGGTGAGACTCAAACTGCCGAACTGCCGGCAATCGGCAGTCAGCAGAATTAGCCTGCAATACTGCATTCTAACCACTGCGCCACCAGGGTTCTAATTGATAAAATGGTGTTAACAATAAAGACAATTTTGTTGTCTTAATGTTTAAGAAATTATGCTGCCTTTTATATTTGTTAATATATTCATTCGTTATTGACTGGCTTTGAATACTATTCAGAAAAATAGAATCATTACAGATAGATTTTTATATGAAAAAATGGAACAGTTAGAAAACAGCCACAAATTATTTTTATATATGCTTTTTTCCATATATATTCTTGGATTTTGTTTTATACAAACAAAAGTTTGTATAAAAGTTCATTTTAGAAATTATTTAGCAGGGAAATGGCCATCATTAAGTAAACACAGTATCTATACATACTTTTCTAACTCTAGCCCTACTCTATAAAATGCCAAGGGCAATGACTGATAAGTATTATATTTTTTGAAGATTAAGGTTCCTATAATATTTATAGTCTATATTAAATTGAATTTGCTTTTTACATTCACAGTAATGAGATTGACCAAGCCTACATTATTCACCAATATACCAGTGACTTGTGAAGAAAGAGATCTGCCAGGTAAATAAAGTTATGTTTAAAAATAGCTAAAACTGTTTTTAATTGTTTAATTGTTCTTACTTATACGCTAGGTACTTAAATTCTGGAAAAGTGGTTTGGCTTTTATTTTAAAGCAGTAAGCTTTCTTATGCTCTGCTGGAATATGTTGTTTTCTTGTCACCCCTGCTACTACAGATGAGTAGGAAGTGGATGGGTGGACAGGGAATAATAGGCAAAGCAAGTAATATTCATTCCCCAGGGTAAATTATCCTGCTGGTTTTTGTTGCCAACAAAGAAGTACAAATATATTTATAAAATAAATTTAACATGTGTCAGTTTTGAGTTAGATTATATATAAATATCTGTAATAAATAAAACAAAGATAAACAAAGGGTTTGGGGGGGGAAAAACAAGAAAGTCCAGTTGCCTTTTGAAAAGCACCTTTGGCACAACCATGACCTTGATAATTGAGACAGCTTTTCCATCTATCAAATATGAAATCACCCTGGTGTTGGCTCTTTTGGTTTAAACATTGACTTATATAATTAATACTGTGTGTGTGTGTGTGTGTGTGTGCGTAAATATATGTGGAGTCCTTGGTACTTTCTGAGCTTAGCCGTTTGCTTGAAGACATTTCGTTAGCCAATTAGGTAACATCATGAGGGTTTGCTCCCTCTTTATATGTAATAACTTGCCCTGCCAATGTTGGGAGGGTTCTCCTTGGTAGTTTCTTGATTTTAGTATTTTCTGCTTTATTGTTTGCCTGGTGATAATCTCTGCTTATTTGGATGTTGGGTGTTAGCTGCTTGAAAATATGTATTCTAATCTTTTAATTTCATTCTTAGTTTTTTTATTGTCTTTTTTGAAAAGTGTGTAAATATGCTTTATTTCTATGTGTCTATTGGTGGTTGATTTGTCTGAATACCAAGCTTCCAGGAATTCCCTAGCATTTTTGGATCTAGAGTACTGACAGCTTCCTGCCTGAAACTGGCTAAGGTTGTTCATATGTTGTGAAATTAACATTTCACTGTGTCTTCTAACTGCTAGTTGGTGTTCATGAATGTGCTCTGCTAGTCTTCTGCTGTCTGTACTACGGATGATTGTTTCTTTGATGTATGATAATGTTATCCTTTTCATATAGCCTATGTGTTTCATAGCTTTAATACATACTTACACTAATGATGTTACCTAGTTGGGTAATGGAATGTCTGCAAGCCAAAAAAACAAAAAAACAAAACCAATCAAGCACAGAAAGCACCAAGGACTCCACAGTTCAATCCTGAGCTACAGATATTCTGTTTTATTGGCATATATATATACCAATATATATAAGATCTTTAATTAATTTGCATTCTGAATAGGGCTGACTTGACATAATTCTGTATTCTTCAGGAGATCTATTTAATCAATTAATGAAAGATGATCCTTCTACTGTAAAAGGAGCAGAAACCTTAATGCTTGGAGAAATGTTGACATTGCCTCAGAATTTTGGGTAAGAATTTGTACATAGATTTAGATTTATTGAGTTAATTAATTATGCTGTCTGACTACATACCTTATTTTCCGGCGTATAAGACGACTGGGCGTATAAGACGGCCCCCGACTTTTGAGAAGATTTTCAGAGTTTAGAAAGTCGTCTTATACGCCGGAAAATACGGTACTTAGTTGCATTTTTGAGAGGAGAAATGGCATAAACTAATTCAAATACTATTTTTCCAAGACTATAAAAAGACTACGTATGTTACTAACTTTTCAGCACAAGAATATCTGCTTTATTTCTGGTTAATATAACAACAATTTTTCATTTCCCCTCTATCTTCCCTCCCTCTTTTTCCTTTTCACTTTTCTTAAGTTTATTATTTTTATTCAAAATAAATATACTCAATGGGAAGCAACAACAATAATGAGCAGAAAAGGAAAAAATGTGTGAGAAACATCTAATTCTCTTCATACAAGTAGTCTTCAAGTTATGATGGCAGTTAAGACTGGAATTTCCATCACTAAATAATGCAGTCATAAAGTGCAATGTCACATGACCAGATCACTTAGCAATGGCAATCCTGGTAGTCCTGGTTATTGTTGTAGCCCAAAGGTTGGACAGGTCAATAGTAGGGAAGAAGCACCTGTCCCAGGCAAGCAGACTCTCAAGGGCAGCAGTGCTCCAGGCAGGCACTATGAGGCATGGGCAGCTATAGGATGCTGCCAGGGAGCATGGAAAGCGGCAGGCAGGTACTACAGAATGTGCGCAGGCAAAAAAGTGGTGGGAGCAGGAGTAACTTCCAACTTCTGGCTTCCCCGTTGACTGTGCTTGTGGGAAATCGGCAGGGACTGTCAGAAATCACAATCACATAACCAGGGCTTACTGTGACATCATAATTGCAAGCTGGGCACTGAATACCCATATCACGATCACATGGCTGTGATGACTGAAACTTTGATGACTGGTTGTAAGTCCCCGTCGTTCAGCACTATTGTAACTTTGAAAGACACTAAACGAGTGGTTGTAACCCAAGGACTACCTGTAAGTTTCTTTTCTCTCGCTGCCCACAACACAGCTGTGTGTACATATAATATTCTGTATATATGATAAGATGGAATATGATCCTTGAACTCTCCTGCAATAATAAATTTAGGCTTTTAAGGTTTCTCTTTTTCTTTGTTACAGCTGTTTTCTAGAATGGAATGAAATCTTTATATTCATTTATAGTAGTGCAGTGAGACTCTTGAAATAGTTAAACATTTTTATATTTGAAAGCATTGACCACTGTGGGAAACATCCTGCATTCTGTTTCGCACAGTGGTCCACCAGTTGCAGCTTGGAAGTTCAAAAACTATTTATATCTTATGGTATGATGGATATGATATAAATAGCTTTTTCCTTATATTGTTTCCTAGCAACTAGTATGCATGGGCAAGAGTGTGATTCTTGGCTTTATTTTCTATGCATGTTTAATTTTTTTTAACATCTATGTTACATTCTTACACATTTTCCATATGATCTGTTTTTATTAATTCTGCTTTTTCTTAATTTATTTTCGGTTGGTTTTGTCATACAACAAACTGCTGTAGCTAAAATCTATATAAGACACAGGTTCATAATTAATTACAAGTTTTTAATCAATTTCATCAATACTAACTGCATTAGCATAGCCTTCCTCTTCTTCAGGTTGTTAGACATTAAGTGTCAGAATCTCTAATCCAGGGGAGTCAAACTGCCGGCCCGTGGGCCGGTTGCATCATATGGAGACCGCGCCCACCCCAGCTCCGGCAATGCAAAAAAAGTCACGATACGTCGCAACACATCACGTGACACGGCGAGTTTGACACCCGTGTGCTAATCAATGACATTATTTGGGAACTCTGTAGTGTTGCAGACCAATATATCTGGAGGTCACTGACCTAGGAGATGTCTTACAGAAACTTTGGAAATCTTTCAGGGATGGACTATCTAATGACTGAACGTAAAAATGAATCAGAGAAAGAAAAAAAGTAATTTTTAACTTTATTATCTTTTCCTCCTTCCTGTTTGAACAGAAATATATTCTTAGGAGAAACATTTTCCAGCTACATTAGCGTTCATAATGACAGTCACCAAGTTGTAAAAGACATTTTGGTAAAGGTATGCTTCGTTTTCTATAATCACTCTTAATACATTAAAATTCTTCTATTTGTAAGTTGTAAGATTATTTAGTCCACAAATGTGAGAAAATATAAAGGTATTTTTTTCCCTTTTAGTAGTAGGATTTTTAAAGAAAAGCTGGAAAATATCTTTGTTCTGCATTTTTTTTCTTTCTTTAAAAGTGTAATCCAATGGAAGTTCTACCTTGCAAGCTTTTTGTGTAATAAAACATGGCAGGGACCGATTGGCCTCAGTGATGCTTTTGTAGCAGATCTTCCCAGTACATTTTGCCCAAGAATTTACTTATGGGTAAACTATTATGTAAAATGCTAACAGTTTAATAATCTTAACAATCAGTTATTGTTGGAATTCTTTTCTTCTTTGAATGAAAATTTTCTACTTAGTGAATGTCTGGATTTTGAGTTTATATATTATTTAGATTTATGGCCACTTTTCTTTCATGAATTCAAGGCAGCATACTTATTATTCTTTCCACTTATTTTTCAGGGGAGGGAGGGGGCTTCCCCAAGGTCACTTAGGAAATTTCTGTGGCTGAATGCGAACTTAAGTCTGGTCTCCCTGGTGCTCTTCCAGCACCTTAATCCTTATATCTCACCAGTTCCGGCTTAACTATGACCGACTTAAATGTATTAGCCAGAATTAATGTAAACTATATAGTAGATATATGCAGGGCTTTTTTTCTCGGAGAAAAGGTGGCGGAACTCAAACCTGGCCACGCCCTCATCAAACCCTAGGACCGCCCCTTTAGAGAACAGGAATGCAAGTAAAATTTGGGAGGGGCTATTTCCGGTGTGGGAGGGGCTATTTCCGGTGCGGCCGGCCCGGAAAAAGGTGCCGGAACGCCGTTCCGCCGCGTTCCGGNGATATATGTCAGTTTTACTACTAAAGCAAACTGGGCAAACTACAGCTCAGGGATTATCTGTGTCCCATGTGTCTCCTTGTTTTGCTAATTCCGAATGCTGAAAAATTAACAACATAATTTCCTGACATTTTCAAAGGAGTAGTAAATGCATGATAGCTGTGCTGTAAACTATAAAATAGACATACTGCAATTAAAAACAAAGAAATGCCACCAAACTATCCCATAAATCCAGCCCTGCCAACAGGTGATGGACCACCTGCCAGCCATTTGCAGAAGTACAGCTCTTGACCACCAAATGCCAGTTTGTTTTTAGGCCAGGAAAAGTCAGGTTTCATAATGTAAGTAAGTCATACTTATAAATATGACCTTAGTAGAATGCTATTGAGTATGTCTTGTTCCATCTGTAAAATGTGAAGATGAGAATTTTCTAATAGAACAGTATTGACTTCTGTTATTCTCTGAGCCAATCTACAATTTTGATATAACGCCATTCATTTCTATGGGTGTCTTCCAAAACTTATTTACTCTTTTATTTAATGATATATATTTTTTGCCTTTGTCCAACTTCCAAGGCTGACCTACAGACAAGTTCACAGCGCTTAAACCTTTCAGCCTCTAGTGCTGCAGTGGCAGAACTGAAGCAGGACTGTTGCATTGATGATGTAATCCATCATGAAGTAAAGGAAATAGGGACACACATGTGAGATATTTATATTTTCTTATATTCATAACTACATACTCATTGTTCATACTTTGTAATAGATAGGCAGACAGACAGATAGATAACAGATGTGCATTGTCCCTACCCCAAATAGTTAAAATCCACTGAACTATTTGTGTCTTTCAGTTTGGTATGTGCCGTAAGCTATACCACACAGACTGGTGAAAAGATGTACTTCCGAAAGTTCTTCAAGTTCCAGGTATTGAAAATACAAGCTACGGCTTGACACTAACTGTCAGTAGTATCTCTTTATTCCGCCATCTCTTTCCTATACATTCTCAACATTGTATTGAATGTTTATAAGATAAATCTGGGAGGGGAGAATGTTCAGGTTGTATTTAATGTTAGGCTTGTTTCACTACAATGTATCACTCCTAAAATAAACTACCAGGAAAAGGGTTTGATGCATATGAGGAGGGGGATCCAGAGGAGTATGCAGTGCTGGACCAAAATTCCATGATTGTGCTGGTGAGATGCTAAGTAGTTTTCATCACTATGTTATTCACTGTGTGAAGCTCATACATATGGGCTATTTTTTCAGACTAAATATTACATTTTTTAATCACTACTTAAAAATAGATGAAGATAGAATAAAATTAGATTACATTTAATAAAAAATTAAAGCAAAATTGCATATGTTCTCTCGTATTCTAGAGTCTACTCATTTAAGGCTGGAAGATGCGACCATCCGTTGAGACTCAATAACACCAAGTTTAGGAAATCTCTAGATTGTGTAACTGACTCTACACAAATAGTATAATATTTTCTGAAGATGATTGAAAACTTCTATCCATACTGGTACTTTTTTCAAATAAGCCCAGTTTATGACACGAAGGTTTCATGGAAAGCTGGGCTTACTTGAAACAAAACTTATTGAACCCACATAGATAAAAATGCTTGATCTTTGTATAAATCTTCATAACTTTTTGGAATTGTAATAGAATTGGGGACAGCTTGAGCTTTGTGAGAATGCTGAGGAAGGGAGCACTGACAGAAAAATGTCCCAGATGAAGCACTTCTTAAGTGTAGGGACATGGAGGATTTTTTTCCGTCCTACCTCTTATTGAAAGAGCAGATATTAATGATAGAAGACAGCCTTGAAAATCCTGGATCCTGAGCCATAGAGGACAAAATCAGTACCTTAAATTGCACCAAAAGTCAATTGGTAACTAGTACAACACTAGCGATGTCACGTGGGAAGATAATATAGAACCTGTAGCTGTTTGAGCTAGTACATTTTGGATTAGCTATAACTTCCAAATGGTTTTGAAGGATATCCTTTTCTACAAGAACTAATAGTACTCATAAGATGATCAAGGCATGATTGACTGTGAGGAGGGCCTTCTGATCCAGGAAAAATTGCATTTGGTACATAAGATGTAATTGTCTGAATTTTGCTCTTTGACAAGCAGTTGTGAGTTCAGGAAAATTTCCAAATTGCATACCAGTTAAGCATGAGAGAGCACAACCCTTTCCAAAATTAAAAGAGAAAATTCATTGGTCTCAAATGACATCCAAACTCACAGCTATTCACTCTTGCTAGAATTGTATTTCAAACTGTTCTTCTCCACCTAGACTCTTACAGCCTCCAGGCAACAGCCTTAATGGCATCTTCTGTTTGACTCAGATATACAGTTGGACTTAGAAAAACAAAAGCCAGTAAAATTAATACCAGTGAAGAAATCTAGTAAATCTTCTGTTAGTGTTTATTATTTTTTTCTGCAGGTCCTTAAACCACTAGATGTTAAAACTAAATTCTACAATGCTGAGGTAAGTAGTAAAAATTGATGCTTTTAATGTACAGTAATATAAGGAAATTTCTCTTAGGAATGGAAAGTGTTATTTTTAGCCAGGTGTCAGAATTTTTTTGTGTATCTCCTGCATGAGATAAACTAATAAGCCCAGCTTTTTTATCAACATGACTTTTTAGCCAGCTTCTGCCTGTACTTGGATATCTTCTTCATATAATAAGGATAGTAAGGATCTTTTGAATATGATTATTTTTATGGATTAAGAGAATATCAAACAAATAATATCAGAAAACTAAGAAGAAAATCAAACAAAAAGAGAAGTAAAAAAATGGTTTTAAAAGTAATTGAAAGAGTAGTTTATTTAATTAGAGCTTATTTTGTTTAAACCTATGTCAGATATCCCCAGCCATTTATGGCCCAAATAGCACATTTTGAAGTTTGACAGCACATCATATCACTCTCACAAAATGATGAGAGTGTGGTGGCCATGCCCAGTGATAAAAGATCCGTGTTGCTGAGGTTTTCCTGAGCATCTTCAGAGAAGGAAATACAAAGGATTTGAATGTTGTGCTTTTGAAACCAGCAATCACTGGAGTTGTTTTATTAAATCTTGCTAACTTTTTTTCTGTAAATATATGTATCAGAAGTTATTACATTCTTCTAAACTTGGTTAAATGATTCAGGTCCTAACTATGGGGTACAGCCTGATACCTTGAAATATACTCTTTTACTACCTTAGGGTTTTCCCCCCTGCCTTTTTCAGCATTGTATTTTAGCCCCATTTTTAGAATGCTTCTGTGTGTATACAAATCCATTCATTCCTGTACAAACAATCATACAATCCAGACATTCCTATAAATAACAAATTAGCTTATTCACTTTTTACATCAAAGAATCTAAATAATTTAATTTAAATTGAAAGAATCTAAATAATCAATACAACATGGAACCTAAGGGGCATCAAATGTGTCTATGGCATAATGGAGCCTCTGGGGACCTTGGTATGATGTTGCATGCATGAAAGATGTGCAAAATGGGGATGTCAATCCTGACAATACGTTTAGATATGTTGGGTATATAAAATAGCTACCTGATAGGTTCTGTGACAATGGAATATCTGTCTGAGTGATTGTGAGGGTGCGCATGGAAGGGTGTATCCCTATTTATAAGTGAGCAAAAATTGCTGAGTAAATACAATTTACTCCCTTCTTAATCTACTCATTTATAATTGCTATTCCAATATAATTATATGTTTTGACATGGGAAAAATGTTGAAAGTATTGGGTATTTTTACTCAATATTTTTCCCCAAAAGTGGACCTGTATTCAGAATTATTACTTAGAGAAGAATGGTCTTAGCAAGCAAGAAATAAAATTTCTTTGATTTTTCTCAACTCTTGCCTGCTGCGTCTCCTGCACCTGCCAAATTAAAGAGAAAAAAAAAACTGTGATAGGAGACAGAAAATGGACAGTCATGCTCTTCTGGCACCAGACTGTTAATTTGATTTTCATAGGTCTTCTGCACAATATTTGCAGAATATGAAATGAATGAACGAACAAACAAACAAACAAACAAACAGAAGGCTAAATAACAGCTTCATACAGAAAAAGAAAATATGCCTCAACAAATTAAAATAAGTTGAGAAATTGAAGCCAGTTTCATGTTTCAATGTATGTAATTGAGTGGAGGATGCATTTTTAAAATTATATTTCCTCAACCATGCTTCCTGTAACTTTGCACTTGGTTGTATGCTTTAAAGAGGGAAGTTATCTCTAAACATATTTGGTTTCTATTATGGAAATCTTCCATGTTGAGAGACAGTATACAAGATGAAACCCTAAAAGAAAAGAAATCCAGATATTTTCCATGTAGAACCTCTTTCCTGAGCATGTACTAGTTTACCACCAGTGTGTTCATTGTGCAATTACTGTCTTTACCATTCCACATAATTTTTCCTTTGTTATACCATTTGCTGGCACAAGTCTTATTTAGAAGTCAAATGTCTTATTAGTGATCCTTTTCATTTTACTGCAGTGTACATTTTTCTCTTACTAATGCTGTCTTGTTGAAATACACAAAAAAATGCAAAAATATGCATTTTATTTGAAACGTGGTTATCCTCCTTTTTTCTTTAACATTTAACCCTAAATTCTCTAATGTTTTTCTTTTTATTTTCCCATTAGAGTGACCTCAGTTCTGTGGTAATTTTTATTTATTATTTATAAATATGTATGTATGCTTGTCTTCTGTTTGTCTTTCTGCCTGTTACTAACATTTTGTTCAAATATAATGGAAAAGCAATGTTTGCTGTACTGACCCATAAATATTGCCTTTTGCTTTTTTTTTGTTCTGGAATTTAAAAAATATTGGTGAGGGTGGGGAAAAAACAGCTCTCCAAATGCATTAGCTCTTTCCTTGTTATCCATTGCTTTCATTAGTTTTCAGTAACATGCTCTCAAAAACAAACAATTTCTTTTTTTTTGCAACACATGATATTCTCAAGGTTCATTACACTACTACAAGATTATATACATAAGGCTGCTTGTGTAACATGAAAAAAAACACAATTTTTAATTGGAAATACATTCTAGGGAATACAGTATATGCTTTCATAGTTTTTAAATATAATAACATTGGAAAATGTCCAGAAGCTAGAATCTATCTGAAAAATTCTGAAGCCAAACAGGAATTTGAATAAATCTGTTGCTATTTGATAGTAAAAACTACTGGTCATATATTTTACATGGTCCTCTCTCATGACTAACAAAGCCAGAATAAATCATGCAAAATGATAAAGAAAGTATGTAAAATCAAAAGGATTGAGTGGAAAACATTAGCAAATATTTTTCTGCTGACAAAAATAGAATGTTTGCTTTGTGGGGTTTTTTCACTAAAGGTTTTTTTCCCCTCCCCCAGTTACAAAAGTTTGGGACAAATTGAAACCTACAACCTGCTATGAAACATATTTTTAGAGCATTGTGTCAAGCAGATGGTATTTTTAAACAGAAATCTGTCAGCCATTTTACTTCCTCTTGTAATTTTTTGTATCCAGGCAAGTATTCAAATTTCTTTTATGTATATATCTTGTAGTTTCTCTCAGTTTGGATGGCTTGAGGGAAAAGGTGTGTTTTGTTTTTTGAGTAGCATGAAGTATATGCAGCCCTTCATATAGGCTTATATCATATTACATCATGATTAGGTTTCTTTTACCTATTTTTTTGTGAAGACACTGGATTGGGGGAGAGAGTCTAAGATTTGTTGCATTTTTCTTCACATGCTTATGCTGCTTTCCAATCCTAAATGCATGTGGCAATGTTTACTATAACATTACTGCAGTGTGATTTTATTTCAAATTTTAATATATATGGTGAAATCTACAAATTTGCTTTGAAACATTTTGCTCTAATAAAATTACTATTAAAATTAATCCATTCTTGCTTCATTGTATTCTACTTTGCTTTTTCATTATATTACTTGATTTTGCTTTCTTCCCTCAACTGAACTATTGCTAATTTTTTGTTAATGGATTCTATTTTAAATCTACTAGAGGGATATATGGAAACCCCAGAGATTAGATTTAGTGGATTTATAAGATATTATTGCAGAATAGTAGAATGTTTTGAATATCAGATACTGGAAAATGTGGGAGCAATTAAGCTCAAATGCTTAAGAAGCAAGATAACTGAATTTGTCACTGGTATTTTGCTTGACAAAGGCTGCATTCAAACATAGCTCTACATTTTTAGTATCTTCATGACCTCTTGAATTCCTTGAATTCTTCCAGTGTGATTAGGAAGGGGACAAAATTGACCATATTTTAGTATGGCATCCAAATCTTTATCTATCTTAACTATGGGTAATGCAAGTAAGCCATAATTAGTGGTGTAAAATTAAATTGATTCTCATAATTGTAATTAATTTGAAGTATTGCAGAACTCAGAAAACACACGGATTGTGTGCTAATCTAAAATGGAAAGAAGAGCTCTGAACATTTTTAAGAGGTGCACCTGAAAGGAAGGAGTTTGCAGTCCCAGTACCATATGCTCTGCAATGGTTTTAATAATGTTATTTTGGGATTTAGTATTAAAATCCAAACTGAGTCTATTTTTTCTTTTTTTGCTCATCTCAAGTCAGTATCCAGGAATATTTATTGTTGTTCAGTTGCTAAATGATATCTGACTCTTTGTGACTCCATGGACCATAGCACACTGGGCTCCCCTGTCCTCCACTGTCTCCTGGAGTTTGCCCAAATTCATGTTCATCCAGGGATATAATAGGCTAGAATTTACTGTGCAGTTTGCTACAATTATTCAACATGCTATTCTAAATAACTTTTTACACATTAGGACTCCAAATCCTTTAAAAGAGATGTTTTGCAATGCATGGGAGCGCATATGAACTTCTTTTTTTTGAATCCTCAAAGCAATGTAGTCTTTTTTTTACATATGTGCAGAGACAACCAGAAGCATCTTATGAAGCAGCCATGTGAGAAGGGTTACTGCAGATTTCAAAGGCCTTTTTTAAAAAAGATTTGCCTAGCAGTAGAAAACATGCTGTGAATTTTTCCTTGCATATGTTTTGAAGAGCAGGGTGTGATTAGGAGACTTGATCAAGTAGCTATTTTAATCTCTACCATGCTAGCCTCTTTAATCATCAACAGGTTTTGATTTCTGCTTGAAAAGACTAGCTTCTTTATTTTGCTTTGCAGCACTAAGCTCTTGGAGAGAATGAAAACATAAAGAATTATTTTGCTGCTAAGAGGAATCATGCAGTTCACATGCAAACATCCATGAATCTCTGCATACTGCTAAATTATTATAATTATTTTTAAAACATTAAATCACTTTTACTTGCCACTTAATGATTTAAAATATTTCAATCCTGAAGATGAATAATTTTTGCTTATTTTTATTATGCTCCTTCTGTGTACTTCACGTTTTATTTTGACATATAATTGAAATGATATAATTTATTGATGAAGTCTGTTTATTAACTCTATTAATGAACTTAATTAAATATATTAATATCTGAACTAATTAATATAAGGAGATGTACTAGATTACATTAATGCTACTCAGGTACTTTTGCATTCTGTCTGTGAAGAAAATGACCACTCAGGCTAATATCCTCAGGCACATTTACCTAGGGAGTTGATTTAATTGAAATTAGATCAAGTTGAGTTCACACACATAAAGACTGCATCTGCTGCATGCTTTTTATAGTATGTCTTTGTCCATAAATCTTTGTGAAAGGTGAGAACAAGCTTGGGCTTTTAAAATACATGCATTTTAGTCTTGAAACTGACAACTAATCTTCTTATGCTAAATTAGTTGTTTTGGCAGAGTCCACTAGTGTCAAACTGTTCAGTCATGAAAATAAAAATAAGATCACATGCTTATTATTGGAAGTCTTAGAGCAAGAAATAACAGTGAGATAATAAGAAAATTAACCTATGTGACAATATTAATGTGTAAGAGCTTCAGAAGAAATTCATAGCAATAAAATGTAACAGTAAATAGTGATTATAGCATTGACTGTACCAGAGCTTCTGGGATAGTTGGCATACTGTCAGAAACAGTTGCAAAGCTCCCCATTAATAATCCCATATTTTCTTTGTATGTAGTCCGATGTATCACTGGCACGGCATGTGTACATATGCATTGCAGTCATTTCTCATTTCTTAAACATACTTTCCTTTTTTGATGAATTCTGAATTGATGTGATTGTAGATCAATATGCAGACCTTAAGATATTACCATAAGCCAGGATAATGTAAGAAATTATCCCACACCCATTGTTCAGCACAATTCCAGTTGACTAACTTTTTTTGCTTCTATTGCTCTTCTTTGAGATGAAGACTTTTCTCGCATTTAATTACTGTGACTTTGATTTTTCAGGCATGAAACTAACTGCGTATGTGGTTTAATGTTTTTCAAACCTTTAAAGTGCTGGGACTTTTCTCAGTTCAGACAATTCTTTATTTAAGCATTTTCCTTGATTTTTCAGACTGATGAAGTGTTTTTGGAAGCTCAGATTCAGAATATCACAAGCTCTCCAATGTTTATGGAGAAGGTATCCTTAGAACCGTCTATTATGTACAATGTAGCAGAATTAAATACAGTCAACCAAGGTAGAGACAGGTAAGAGACTTGTTTGTAGCCAGTTTTATTTGAGAATACTGTATTTACATTCACCTATAGAAAGCAAAAACATCTCTATCTAATTGGAACTGTTTCTGTATATAGGCTCTGTGTACTGTGCCTCCCTATATTAGGAGTACTGAGGGCAGTTTAGCATCAAATTGTCTATTTCTTCTTTAGATTTTCTTCCTTTCCCTAGATTAACCTTCTTAGGTTATGATCTAAGAATCACAAATGTTATGGTTGTGATTTTTTGGCACCCACTTACATAAATTTGCAGTTATGAAGAACTAGATTATAAAAGATATTGATCTACATTACATAAAATGGACTGTTATGTAAAAACCCTAACCGCTTATTTAATTAAAAGTTTTTGCAAGATGAAGAGTGTCTCTCACTGGTAACAGAAATAGAAATGTGTTTTATATTCCTAAGCATTAAGTTTTTTATCTGTGTATGATGTGATACAAACTTTATTATTAGTGCTGTTCTTTGGATTACAGTACCTCATTCATAAATAGAACAAACTTTATGTCTAAATATTCTGCATGTGTTAACATGTGAGGAAAACTAGTATTTTGAAGATTTTTTTTAAAAAAAATCTTTAAAACTTGGAATTTTTTTTAAAAAAACTTAACTGCCACCATCTTTTCAATTCATAGATTGTAGTACATAACGAAATATATATATGGCAAACAGGCTTTTAACATTTATTATGTTGGTTAGCTATATATCTTACCTTTCATTCCGGAACACAACATTATACAACGTTCCATCTTCCTATTTTTTTCTCTCAGCAATCCTTTCTGAGATAGGTTGGTGTTAGCTTTTTGAGGTAGAACATGAAACCGGACCAGATGACGTAATGTTACTTTACTGTAAGGCTGTACTGTAAGGTTACTTTAACAGAAACTTGCAAGTCTGAAAGGGGAAGATTCCTTTTGAGCCTCATTCTCCAGCTATTATGTGGCTGTGGGCTGTGCCCTTTCTTATCATTTCAGTAGGCAACATCTCTTCTCCCCTTGCCCCGTACCTCTTCTCCCAAGGCACTTCCACTTACCTTTACAGTTGGGATGAGAGTGACCAAC
The DNA here is from genome assembly GCF_001527695.2 of Protobothrops mucrosquamatus. NCBI lineage: Eukaryota > Metazoa > Chordata > Lepidosauria > Squamata > Viperidae > Protobothrops > Protobothrops mucrosquamatus. The sequence goes on from NW_015386477.1 coordinate 1,292,596, forward strand.
CTGAAGTCATTCGGTGACCTTCCATGATTAGGCTGGAGAACCTTGGTTTCCTCATGCCAACCCAAACATTTAACCTCTAAAGAACAAGGGCTTCAAATTTAATTTTGAGTGATTTTGTTTTCCTTCTCTTTGTGTCAATTTATTTGCCATATCTGTAGACTGATTCTTAAATGAATTATCTAGAAATCTAAATCTGAAGTATAAGCTAAGGTGAACTTTTACTTTCCCTCTAGTGTGTCAACATTTGGTACAAGAACATACTTACAACCAATGGACACACGCCAGTATTTATATTGTCTGAAACCCAAGCAGGAATTTTCAGAAAAAGTTGGTGTTATTAAAGGTGTAACAGTTATTGGGAAGCTCGACATTGTATGGAAGACAAATTTGGGTGAAAGGGGAAGGTTGCAAACCAGCCAACTTCAAAGAATGGCAAGTCCTTTTTTATGATATTCTCTTTGAAGAAAGCTAAGCTGCATTTTCTTTGCTGTGAACAGAAGGAAAAATAGTGAAGAATCTGTCTGCTGACAATTCACACTGAGCATGATGAATATATGTTGTACATGATAAATTAGTGTCTTAATATTTACCTATATATTTTTCAGAAAACACCTTTTTAGGTATATCTGAGCATCTTTTTTAATCTTCAAGAACAATTTTCAGAAATAGCAAAAAGCCAAGTAATATGTGTGTTTTTTCATTTGTCATCTGTTGTTAAAGAGTTGGAATGAACATATCCCTTATTCTTCATTATTTCATTGTTTTCATTCCACAAAATGGCCCTGTAGGATGATGGCCATTTGCTTAAGTGCCTTTAAAAGGGATTAGACAGATTAATGAAGCATAGAATTATCAGTCTGTAATAGCATGGATGTCTCAGCGGAGCCTCTGTATGTAGAATCAATATCAGATGCTAGGAGGCAGCTAGTAGGAGAAAACCATCACCTTTGTGCCTTGCTTGCAGATTTCCCAGAAACCATTAGATAACCAGTCCATTGAAATCATCGTTGAAATAGGAATGTTTTTGTGGTCTCATGCAAATGGCAGTACAATATCCTTAAAAAGAATTTTAAAAATGCTATCTTTAAAACATAGTCCATGAGGAATAATAGCAGCTGGAGGATGCCATTAAAATAAATGGAAAATATAAAACTTGTGAATATTATATTGGTTGTCTCCCTTTGCAAGAATGTATAGCTTGCAACTGGTGACTAATGCACTATTTCATGATTCTAGCCAAAGGAAGATATTATGGTCTCTCAATGACATTTGAAAGGTTAATTTAATTTCTTACACTTTCATCCATAGTACATTGAGGTTAGACAAGGTGCACAAAGATATTGTTATGATGCTTTGTTTTTGCTAGGAGTTAAAAATGACTTGATGGCACATACTGTAAGAATGATCAATCATGCTTTGCTAAGCTTTTAATACTCCTTAGGCTCCAGGTTACGGTGATGTGAGGCTTTCGTTGGAGACAATACCTGACACAGTCAGCCTGGAAGAGCCTTTCAACATCACTTGTAAAATAACAAACTGCAGGTAATGCAATACTTTCCCTTGCTCATTTGGATTTTCAGAATGGAATCTTTATTTTCTATCAAAGGAAAAGCTCTGTAGAGATGGCTCACTCAGTATGATTTGATCATTATTTTTAGATGCACAGGTAGTCCTCAACTAATGATCACAATTGGAACCAAACGTCTGTCACTAATCAATTCACTAGTTAATCAGATATCACATGTCCATGACTTGTGATTTTACTGCCGGGTTCTCCATTGACTGTCAGTCAAAAGCCAGCAGAAAAAGTGCACAAATGGCTATCATGTCCATGGGATGCTGTGGAGTTTATAAATACCTGCTGGTGGCAAAGCATCTGAATCTCGATCACATGACCCTACAATGGTTGTAAGTGTGAGGACTGGCCAAAGTTACTTTTTCAGTGCCATTGTAAATTTGAACAGTTGCTAAACAGGGCTGTTGTTAAGCGAGGATTGTTTATACTAAAATATTAATGTTAATATGAAATTCACAAAATAGATTCATAATATTATGGTTAAAATTACTTTGTTGAAGCAATTGGCTCTTAGAAATATTTTTACAAATAGATTGCCAGTAATCCTACCTTCAATCACTCAGGTTTAGAATTAGAAATGATTAATTTCACAACGTTTGAGGTGTATGTATTAATAAGAAAGGATAAAGTTGTGTTCTAGTTTTAATTATTGACTGGGTTCAAAATTACAGTTTAATGTGATAACTTTAGTTTTTAACATAGCTAGTGTGATTGTAGCTTATCTAATAAACTGTACCAAGTCATTTGCTTAACTGTGGTTTGTTGTTTAATAAGCCACAGTGGCTAGGTGCGCACACCACATAAGCACACAGTCGCTAAGTGCACACACCACAAGCCAAAAATAAGCAAACCACAGTATGATTAAGCATAATGTAAAGAAGGTTGGTATGTGTATTTTTGCTGAACTTTCCATTATAAATATGTAGAACTTGGTTTGTACAACCCATTAACTAAGATAGGGTTGTTTGTAGGTTAGTATGCTGTAGGAATCTAGACAAGTTTCATGAACCAAGCTTTCATAGACATAATATGTATAAGTGACATGTATTCTGTTAACAAGAGTAGCATTTTGTATGAACTAAGACACTCTGTACCTTGCTTTAATACTTCATATTTAAATCAATTAAAATTAAAATTTTCTAAAATTCACTGCTGAACATTATATAAACCAAGCTGGAGAATCTCTAATTCATCTGCATCCTATCTTTCTTCAATTGTAATGCCATTTATAATTTCATAACCAAAACACAGAATTTCTGAGGTATAGATGGATGGGTATGAATTATTAGATCAATATTATTTATGAAAGGCCAATATGCATAAGAAAGAATCTAGCGGCACTTGCCGAACTGTTAAGTGATTCCTAGAAAAGACTTCTCAAAAGGATGTGGTCTTTAAATTTAAATTTTCTATCTCTGCCCCTGCATTTGAAATTCAACATCATAGAAATGTGTGCATAAGATGAATGAATCATGATGTGTACCATCTAAAATTGCCAAAAAGAAAAACTGGTATAGTAAGAAAAGTGATATGAACTGGACCTTTAAAAAACTGGTATTTGTATTAAATTATATGTATACATTTTATCTAGCAGTGAAAGGACCATGGATCTGGTTTTGGAAATGTGCAATACTAATTCAATTCACTGGTGTGGTGTGTCAGGAAGACAGCTGGGCAAACTGCATCCTACTTCATCTCTATATTTGACACTTACACTGCTATCATCAGTACAGGGACTACAAGTAAGATATTAAAGTGGCTCTGATTTTAGCTTTATTTTGTCTCCAATCACTTTAATCACTGTGTCTATCCTTTCTTTCCATTTTAGAGTGTCTCTGGCTTAAGATTAACAGATACTTTTTTGAAAAGAACATATGAATATGATGATATCGCTCAAGTCTGTGTGGTTTCTTCAAAATGAAATAAAACTAAGAAAATATTTTTAAACATTTCTTAAGATTTGTGGACCAATTGTCTGACAACAATCTAATAAATCCAGAGTACGCCAACTGTATCAAGAGAAAAAAATGTTCTTCTTTAATAATCCTCCTATAAATGAACATGACACTTTTGGAACGTTTAAAAATAGCTGCTAAGGGTCAACAATGATGTATATTTTAATCTATTTGGAAATAAAGACTTAGGCAACTTACACAACTATTTGTGTTACATTTTTGTACAGATCATTTTCTAATACTTGCAGTATGATTTGTAATTCAATAATTCTGTACATGGGGAGGGCACTGGAAAAATTTTCCCAGTCTTCATTTGAAAAAAACAGGATTCTATAAATGTAGGAACATAGAGATTTATAGATGATATTTGAAGATTAAAGGATTTGTGGTTTGAACCATGTTATATAGAATTATACAACATATATTGCATGACTCTAACTTTACATGTGCACCTACAACTCTACATGTGAACCTAGAGTTGGGGAAATAGGTGGTTTGGGGGAAAATTGATTTGGGAAAGAAACAAAAATGTAGATTTGAACAAAGTAAATTCTGAATCAGATTAAACTTCTGTCTAATATAGCATTCTCTTTTCCAGTAAGTAACCAGGTGTCTCTGGGAGTCAAGGGATGCTTTAAATTAATAGACAGTTCTCATTGTTATTTCTTTAGGAACTGTAGATATGTACCAGCATACAGGAAGAGTTTACACCTGATGCTAACGAAAGGATAACTATGGTTTGCTAAACAAATCACAATGTCTTGGTTCACATATAACCTTAAATTGTAATATGGATGCATATGTAGCTTTAACTCAAAATGAGATGCATCATATAATGACTTAGGGTTTTGCATGAATAAAGCTATTGCCTATGAACTAGAAGGCTTCTTGATGAATAGCAATCTATTTGCCCTTTAAGACTGATTAGACATTCTATTGCAAGCTATTTTGTATGAATTATTTCATTTTAGGTTGTTCATCCTTAGTATATGAAACTGGGAGAATCCAGGTGACTCTTAAATATAATTGAATTACCATGACGTCTGTAGCTATTGATGAAAGATGCTGGAAACTATATTGCAAAAACAACTGAAGGACCACAGGTTCTCCAACCTTTACCTAGTTTAATTCAAGTGGGCCCATGAATGTTTCCAGTATCTTTAGGCATGGTAAGTCCTGCTCCATGTTCCTGGTTTTTTTTTTAATACTAGATGAAGTTGGCAGTCTCAAGATTTATTTCACATTTCACAGCTAAAGTTATTTACACAACTCTCAGACAAGAAATACCTTCCAACCTTCATTTGTCCCTATATTTGATAACTAATTGAATTTTGGGTTTAAATGCAACACATGTATGCTGCGATTCAAATTTTGAATTAAAGAGAAATAGATAAAAGTAATAGAAAAGTGAAGAAGTAGAAGAGGAAAAAGAAAAAAATATTAAGGAAGAGGTTTCTGGTTATTCTTAACAGCAGTTATAAAAATATAAATATTTTTATAGTGTTGCGTTAAAGTTTCCTTCTTCCATAATCTATCATTTCTAATTTTTTTTTTCAGCAAAAAGTACATAAGAGGTTTGCAGTCACTAAAATGAATTGAAGCAAGTTTCAATAAAAGATTAATATTATTGCCACCGGCTATAATGTATACTTAAAGGAAACTGGAATCCATTGAAGCCTTTCAGAAACAGGTCAGGGTGCTCCAGACTATTACTTTAGCAATTAAATCAAGTTTCTGGAAAACAGAAGTTTCAGCCATTTAATTTTCAGCCACTATTATTCAACTAATAGTGCACAGAAGTTTTAATTCCACTATATATGCAAATTAGCTTAGCTGTAACAGAACTGTGCCATCTCCAGTAACTTCCTATATATTTCCTTAGGTCTCATTTATTAAAGAATTTGTATGGATACACCTACAACTCATGGTAACACTTCGTGCTTCTGAAAGTATTGTAACACAGTACACAGATTTTGAAATTACTATGAATTGATACCTTCAAATTGCTACAAGATTCTTGGGTGGACCACATTACTATGATTCTTTTGAAAAAGGCACTATTGTATTTTTCCAAGATGGTTTCAACTGATGGAGAGTGCTGGATTCCAATTGGGCAGATTCCTTCTCATCCCAGTTATATTTGACATGGGTCATCTCAATCTGTACATTAGATGGTGGGTTTGCCTGGTTGAAGGAATATGTGTTAGTAAGGCTACATATAGTGATTCAGTAAAATGAGTGGTTTGATAATTAAAAATTCAGATTTGTAGACCAAATAAAGGGTATAAAGAGCTGGGAATAACAAGAAAATTTAATTATATCAGATACTAATATAATTATATCAGATACTGTTTTCTGTGGTGATTTTTGGTACTTGCCACAATTGTTGGCATTTGTTATGAAAGTTTAACATGAAATAGGATTTTTTTTACTCCTAATGGCAATCTTTACTTAGGAAACAAGTTATATTAAACTTAAGAAGAACTCTGTCACTTAATAGCAATGGCTAAATTTTTAAATAGAATATGTAGCTATAAGTGCAGTTACCTCTACAAATATCCCTGGTTTAAAGTAGCTTGAGACATGAGTATAGACTTTTTCCTGAAATAAAGAATGAAAAAAACCCCACCTCAGACAATATTGTATATGAAAACGGCATATTTGTTTTATTAAACTTATTCCAAATAACAAAGGACTGATCCATTATACATCCTTGAAAAATCGAGATAAGGAATAGAGTGGAATGTGAATAGTTATTTAAATGTTACTTTCTGAAATACGCATTCATTTGGCAAATACTCCACTGTGAATATGAAAATGCTAGTGCTGTATTACACACCTACCTTTTTGAATTTGAAAGACAATGAATCAGGATACACAGGACATTTTAACACATGCTTATAGAAGGGGTGGGGTAGCTAAGAAAAACATGGAATCTTCATTTTAGAATTAGATTAGCAACAGTAAGCACTACAGCAGCAATTATTAAGTTAGCATTAGGAGTAAATTTACCAAATGATTTCAGAACATTAATTACACATAGTATAATTTAGAACAGTTTTTAGAGTTAATTATTAACATCTGAACTACAAACTTATTCTAAATTATTATTTGTTAGCAGTTTCTTCAACTTTTAGAGTATACACTTAATGCAGTGAGTTTAATCTGTTCTAGTGTCAACAAAACGTGTTAAACACGGGAGGAAAGTTTATGGAAGAGTCAGGATGGTTTTCCACATATATTCAGAATAAATGTTTAACAAATTATTGTTTGGAACAGAAGGTTGTCAATGTTCTTCCACCCAATCAATATTCCAGGATATCCTCCCATGAAAAGTTTTCTAAATATAACATACTGTGACACTGAAAGCTTTCTCCTGAATAAACCGTTCTATTCTTGCAGAAATGATTTAAATAATTCTGTTCTGTATTATAAAAAAAAATGGGAGGGAGAAAAGAAACAAGGAAAAATAATAGTGGGGGGGGGGGTTGCAATCAGATTCATAGTAGAGGGATAAAACTATGATGAATGCAGTTTTATATATTAGTCAGTGTTTTAAACAATATACTTAGGTATGCCATCTCAATACTTAAATGGATCTGTAATGTACAGTCAACCTTCCAGGACTATGCAAGCAGGCAGATGACAAATACAGTTGATACCATGCATATAAAATTATATTAATATAGAACATGGTATCATTTCATAAGAAAGATCTTTAGAGTTTCCATATGCAGATTCTCCCCATTCTATATTCTCTGGAGCGTTCTCTTTAACATTCCTTTATGTACTACTTCTGGACATCCATTCTAACTTCATCCTTCTACTAACCATTGAACGCAAGTTATGTGGAGACTCCATTACTTAATTATACCTCTTAAAGATGGAATTCACAATTGTATTCTCCCATCCCCATAGTATAGAAGATTTGGATGTTAATCCATTTGTAAAACAATATAGAAGAACAAGCATTTCTCTATATCTTCTTTTCAAACTTAGCAGTTAATCAATAGCAATCACTCTACAAACTGATTTGGCTTTAGCTGCCCTCTTACATTATAAATGCAGCTTAATATCTCTGGTCCACTTTCTATAACCAAACCTATCCATCTTTCCCCAACTTCTGTTCACTCAGCTTTTCTTTGACCTGCCATATTATCTTATCCTGAAGCAATTCAAACAGGCTGTCTTTTCTTTCAACAATTCCAATAATCAACCATACTTTGTCAAAAGTGAACTCTTTGTTTATTGCCAATTAGACATGCATAATTGTATATGTACCCCACAGCCTTGTATTAGAGGGCAAGAAACAACCTTATCAAATATAATTTATACATAACCTTTATACAAGAGTGATAGCCCATCTTCTATTCCTCTGACATGCACCAGCTGTTTTTCAGTGCACAGTATGCTGCAAAAATCCATTCTCTCAGAATGAAAAATCCACATGCTGTTGCTTATTAATATTAAGATGCTCCCCTGACATAGAGATTGTAATAAGTCAACAGTTCTAATTATAGTCCATGTACAAAGGCATCACTAAACATACATGATATGTTCAAATCTGTGTGCAATGATCTGTTTTCAACAGACAATAAGGAATACACACAAATAATTTTCTATCTCATGTCTGAGAAGAATTACAATGGTGATATTTGCTACAAGCTACAATATGCCTTTTGGAATTAGTAGAACAATATTTTAATTGATGTTTCTTGAATCAAGAATGTTCTTCAGTGCTACCACTGAAAGATCTGCTTCGAACATGGTTTCGCAGTTGCTCTATGAGTTCTGGATTTTGTTGCTGGATCTGCTGGGCAAATTGCTGTCCCCTGTACAAAATGTGTATTTTTTAAAACAAAGATAAAAAAAGACAGTCACTATTGTGTAATACTCAAAGATGTAAAAAATAATATTATTCAAACAGAAGTTACTCTGTTTACCCTAAGAGAGTAAGCATTTGAAAATTCTCTCTAACTTAATGTTAATCTAAGGATGTACAGGTAGTCCTTGACTTATGTGACACTAATGAAGCCGGCCCATTATGGTCATAAATTGTGATGGCCGTAAAGTGGGTCAGCACATGACCAACTTTATTTTATCTTTTTAGCAGCCATCATTATTATCATGGTAATTAAGTGAATCCACTGTTGTTAAGCAAACCCATTGTTTGCTATGAGGTGTTTTGCTGGAAACTGAAAGTAAATTCTGGTGTTTGACAAAAACATAAATTACAGTCACATAACTTTGGGATGCTGAAAATGGCTGTAAATGTGGGCCAGTTGGAATGCATCTGAAATGTAACTGAAGGGGGGGCGGGCGGAGGATGCTGCTGTCAGAACCAGGCTATAACTGCCTTTTGGAAGGGTCCATCATAACTTCAAATGGTTGCTAAGTGACTGATCATAAGTCGAGGATTACTATGTTAAACAATATAAAAAGTGATAAAAACAACAAAGAATAAACTTTATTTCTGTGTTATATGTCAATGTACATTATATTTTCTAAAAAAATTTTTTTTAAGATTTAGGTTTACACTACATTAAGCCATAAAGTGTTTTGGTTGGCTTTGGCTTAATTCAGTATCTAAACTCAGCCACATTTGATATGCGTGAGAGCAAACTATGCCTGATGAACTAGTCGTGGGGATAAAACTATATGGTTTAGAGCAGTATGTGAATTCAGCCTTGGTAAGAATTGCTGAATTTCTTTCAGGAAGTCTAACATATTTTTACTACAAGTAGTATTTGCAACAATATACTATATCAAATGAACTCTCAAAGTAGTGAACTAATGGAATGGGTATGAGGGACAACAAGGTGAAAAAGTAAAAACCAAAATGAGGTTTCTGGGAGTTAGCACGCACTATAGCAGGGGTCTTCAAACTTGGCCCTTTTATGACTTGTGGACTTCAACTCCCAGAACTCCTCAGCCAGGCACGCTGCACTATAGAAATGGCGCTGTGCAAGTTGGTGAAAAAAATGCCTTATTTAAGGAGATACATGCAACATATATACAATAAGCGCATGCCAACACCCAAACTAAAGGAGCTCTTTTCAACTTTGGACCCATGAATCCAGCTGGACCAGTCACTTTCTCTCAGCCCTAAGAGGGAGGCAATGGCACACCACTTCTGAAATATTGCCAAGAAAACTGCGGGGACTTGTCCAGGCAATTGCCAGGAGACAAGAACAACTCAAAGAATTAAACAAAACAAAGTAAAACAAACACCATACTACTTTTACTTACTGTAATTACAAATCCTTCATTAAATTATTTCTAGAATTTCTAGTCATTTTGACAGCCAGAAATATCTATGAAACATCTTAAACTTTTTAAAGCCTAACCTTTTCTCAAATGCTAGCTAAATGGATTAAATCATATATACTCACGCGTGAATTAAGCTTGAGAGATCAGTGAGACCACCAACACCTGCAGCAGGACCACCAATAGCATTTGTCATCATTCCTGACATTCTAAAGAGAATAGATATGACACTGATAGAGAGAAATACAGATTTTCAACTCCATTGTTATTAACTCTCATGCTATACTGTTTTTCTTTAAGAGACTACAGGTAAATGTAAAGCTCTCATAAAGTCTATTTACATTGAGAATGAGATATATTAATACAAACAATTTCCACTTGCATAAATTCAAATAAGAACAATGTGAGTTTTTTAAAAGCACAGTTGCCTATTTACCATGAAGGCTGCTATCACTTGTGAACAGCTCAAGGAAATTAAATGTAGATTCTACAGATTCTAGAACAGGGGTAGTCAACCTTGGCTCTTTTATGACTCGTGGACTTCAACTCTCAGAATTCCTGAGCCAGCATGGCTGGCTCAGGAATTCTGAGAGTTGAAGTCCACGAGTCATAAAAGAGCCAAGGTTGACTACCCCTGTTCTAGATAGTAAAAATGAAGAATATCATTGAACACTGGCATGAGCCTAGGTTTGGATGTCTCTGTCTGTCTGTCTGTCTATCTATCAAATTTATTGGCCACCCATGTTACCACAGGGCAACTCTGGGTGGCTTACAATGTTAAACATTTACTTTGCTGGTTAAGATGGTGAAATAGTTATATCTGTACCCTTATTATTTCTGTGCATCTCACAGCTCTGTTTAGACAGACTGGCATGCTGTTGGGGAATGATAGATGAAAAGAACTTCAGGCTGCTGGGACTTGTTTATAAGGCATTTGGGAGATAAAAAAAATCACTTGAATTTGCAAGTTGGACACATAATTAAAGGCAGAATTCAGTGACGTAGCTGATGCAACAATGGCTTGTAAGGTTCTCTGGAACTGTTTTCTCTGCGGAAACTTTTGGAGCAGTTTTTTTTTCTTCCTGGACTTATATAGGCAGACAAAGAAGAAACAGGCAACTGGGTTTGCGGGATGGAAAATACTTCTTTGAGGGAAGGGACTACTATACCAATTACCTTGAAGAAGTGATCCTTTCTACATAAAGGCTGAGAATGTGATGAGGATTTGGCTCAAGAGCATCCTGGATGAAGTGAATTTTAACCTGGGCATGTGATCAAATCATCCTGATCATCACCTAGGTAGGCAGAGTGCAGTGTTTCTTGCTCTACTGGGCCTCTCAGCAACATTCAAAACTATTGACACATCCTGAACAGCAGATGGAGGTTTAGTCAGGAAAACTTTTACTCAGCTTTAGTTGATGCACCAGAGCACAGGTGTCAAACTCACCACGTCACGTGACGTGTCATGACGTATCACAACCTTTTTTGCATTGCCAGATCTGGGGTGGGCGCGGCCTCCATATGATGCAACTGGCCCACGGGCCAGCAGTTTGACACCCCTGCACCAGAGTGACAATTTTTGGACCAGCATATTCTACTCAATAGTCACTAATGCTCTCTTTATCACATACTGCTCAAAGCTACCTCTCAACACTACTTACAAACTTCATATTTTGTACTCTATTAGTATTATGAGTCACCTAGAGTCTAAAAGTGTGGTGGAATATAAACGATGTCACATAACACACATGTACTCATTGTATTAGGTTTTGAATCTCAGAAACTCATGTATTTTCTTTGAACCCATCAAAGAACAGATTCCACTGCCAGATTTTCTTCTTGAGTTCAAAATCAGAGCTACAATCTCTTCTTCATCCTACCCTAACAAATGGAAAAATTATTACTAGAAAGAAAATTGTTCAGTGAGATTTCAGCACTAAGTGTGTTTCCTGAAAGTGATGTGTGCTCACCCTAATCCTTTATGTTATGCTTGCTTTGTCACCTCTATGACAACACAGGTGGCCTGTGTTGATACTTACAGTTGCTGGACTTGAGGATTCTGCATTAAACTTGCTGCCTGAAATAGATAAAATAATTTCATCCACAATGAAGCCAAAATTAGGCAGGATAGTTTCATTGGCTAGTAGTACTGTGAGTAATGGTGCACTTTCAAAGTCAAATTTTCTTGGTATTTAATTAATCTTAACATCTATAGACTATGGTATCTCAATACTGCCCTATTATGAGTCTGGCTACTTATATAAGTAATATGTGGCTTTTTTGAAGATGCCCCAACTGTCAGAAGCTCAGCTATCTAATCTTTTCTAGCGTGGGACCAAGCTATGAAATACTTTTCCAGGGAGTATATCCTTACCCCACCCTCAGTCTCCCAGGTTTTAACAAAATATCAAAAACACTCTTTTTCACCAGGCTTTTAACTGTTCAAGCAGTTTTAATTGTCCTGGTGTTAAGAAAAGTGCATGTCTCCATTGATTTTAATTGTATTGGTTTGATTGTTGAGTTTTTGTATTTTGCTTTCCAGTTACAAGGTGTTTTGAATAAGGGGAAAGGCAGGATTTAATTTTAATCAATGACATCATCAACATCATCATCTTTATAAACAATGAAAATATTATGAGTAAGGAATAGTTAGCCAATATGAGAAACAGTGGAACCCAGGAACAACAGAAATAATTTTTAAGTGCACTTACCATGCTAATGAAGGCAGGATTGTTTATCAAACTTGCCATATCAAAACTCAGACCAGTTCCAGTCTGAAAATAAATACATGTCAATTATAAGTAAAGAAGCATTGGATAACTAAAATATTTAAACAATGTATTATTACAAATGGTTTGAAAGCTAACTTACAGGACTGGACATGTCTCTTGATTTCTGTTCAGCTATTTTCAGATTTGATTTGTAAGAATCATTTTCTGGATCAAGATCCAGTGCCTTTTGGTAACTGTTAATTGCCTCCTGATATTTATTCATTGAAGTCAGAGCCAATCTAATATGAATAAAGGGAGCCAACATGAGGACAATCTGAACAAATATTTCTATTTTTAAAAATCTATTCTTTAACAATATAAATACAGTTTAAATTGTAGAGAAAAGAATGGGCTCAAATCCATTAAAAGTATGCCACAAAGTAATAAAAAGGTTAATATTTTCCTGGCTCTATAGCTTTATTTTAAAACAGCATTCACCGAATATTTATATTTGTTACTTTATTGCTCAGTTTATCTACAGAGTCTAGTAGTAATGCTTTACTGCAGTTTCATACCAGCTTCCCTCTGTCCCTTATCCCCACTACCTGTAGAATTGTTACTCATCCATGCTGAGGTGTTTTTGTAGGAGAAGAGCAGCCAGAGCTGGGGGTAGGGGCGGAATAAAACACATCATCAGTTTAGAGTCCTTGCATTATCACAAGTGATCCAAGCCTAGCCCCTCCTTGACTTCCTTTGCCACTTATCTACTGCCAATTTAGTGCTGATCGTTAGTTGACCAGATTCTTGTGTATAGGCTATTGTATATAGGCTATAGGCTGTATATAGTAAATAAATCATTTATGCTGCAACCTACACAAATGGTTCTGATTCTTTGCATCTGACAGTTTTGTATGCAAAGTCTGACTACGGAAAGTTACAAGGAACACTTTTAAAAGTGTTTATATATAAATGTATATATAAATTTGTAACGATATAATATAGTAAACGTATAGTTAATAGTATCACACCACATACAAGGATAATTTTATTACAATTTGCATACATTTAGAAAATAGGGAGTGGTATATAATTTCAATTCTGTGTAACAGGATACCATGAGAAGTCGGCTTACCATATGGTTATATGCATACTACACTAAGTTCTCACTTAGTAAATGGTAAACAGTATTTGAAAAAGAATGTAAAGTATAGCATTTTTCTGTTTGCAAGATAGTTTCTGGTAGCTTATAGATTTGTTACACAAAATAATCATCGGGTTCACTTGAGAGGGAAGAAAGTGAAGGAAAAATTTAAGTGTAAAATGAAAGAAAAAAAATTTATATAAAGTTTAAATGTTGAAGATGGATAGATTATATTTAGAGAAAGTATGGAGTGAATAAATATCATATAGTTTCTGAGTAGATATATTGTTTTTACTTATTGCTTTATTAGAGTTAAAGTAGGTATATATTGATAGTATTATGTTTGTTTAGTTAAATTGTAATTTAGATATGGAATGGGATGTGTTTTAATCCTGTATCTGGTTCCAGGAAGCCCAGGGGGGGAAGGGGATTAGGGGAATTATAAAAATTGATGTATTTACATGTTATAGGTAAATAATAATTGTATTGATAAGAGGAGATGCTCGGCTGGTATCCCAAATTGCACTCGAGGAGGTGGTTAGAAAGAGAGGGGACGTAGGTAGGTGGTAAGGAGGAAGGAGGAGAGGTTGTGGGTTAGAGGGAGGAAGGATAGGAAAGTGGATGAGGGCGGAGGCAAGGCAGGGACTGCCGAGCGTTTCCGACAATGTATTGACTTGGATTGTTTTTTCTGTTTGTGTATACAAATGCATCATATTGTTACTTATTGTTTAATTATAAAAATCAATAAAAATTTTATTAAAAAAATAATAATCATCATCATCAGGTTCTAGAACCAAAGATCATTTCCCACAGTAAGATCAAACGTTACTTTTAAGAAGCTCAAATCTTGCTTATCTTGAAAATAATGAGGGTCAATGTAATGAGTCAAATGAAAGCAGGCCATTGATTAAAGTACTTCCTATATTTTTGAAACCATGTTATATAAATCACCAAATATTATCACGGTTTAAAAATACCCTACATTCTTAAAGTTCTCAATGGGCCTTTAACTAGGAAGGGAGGGAGGGAGGGAGGGAGGAAAGAAGGAAAGGAAGGAAGGAAGGAAAGGAAGGAAGGAAGGAAGTCTTTTGTATAGAGAAAAACTTTCTTGATTTGGTTTTTGTTGATTTTTCAGTTATAAGATAGGAGAATAGAAAATTAAAAAATGTTTTAAAAATGCATTGATTAACATACATGAAATTGTCTGAGACACCACAAGTCTCATTAATACAAGAGGTAGAACCATAAAATTAATTTATTTGGTTTTGAATTGAATTAAAATAATGACTTCAGAATGAAGTCATGCAGTAACCCAGACAGTCCTTTCATTTTGGGGGTATTAATTTATTAATTAACTTGATTAAATTATTGTTATTCAGATTAATGAATTCAAATTAATCTTTTAGTTTCTTGGTAGTCAGGTAAAAAGATTTAGTAATTTGAGGTGTTGGCAAATATTTTATATATTTAGAGCTTTTCCATTTTAGAGAACATGGTTCAGACTACTAGGATGAGGTTCATATTCCTCCTTTTGTGAGAAAATAGAAAAGGAGATAAAGAGGAAGAAGAATACCACAGAGATTAAAAAGTGTGGAGAACAATAGAGAACAAGGGAGGTAAGGGAAAGAAAGAACAAGAGAAAGAAGAATATGGAGGGGGAAAGAAATGAAAGAGTGTCAAAGAATGAAATCATAGCAAATATAACAAACGACAGAACAAGTCCCTCTTTGAAGGAGATGAGTGGTCCAGAAATGCAAGATATAACGTTAATTTGCTTACCCCATTCTTCCATATGCTTTGCTGTATTTTGGATCTATTGCAATTGCTCTCTCACAGTCTTTTATTGCCTCACTGTGATTGTTCAGTTTACTTTGAGCAGCAGCTCTACGGTGTGAAAAAAGAGCAAAGCTCAAAAAATATAAAAGTCAACAAACTGATCTCCATCTGACCATCAACCATTAATACACTTATCATATTGTCTCGCTTTGAAAAAAAAAAGCTGTAGATTGTTTTTCCACCCACCAATTTCATGTTTTTTGAATAAAAAGAATATTGAGGAAAAAGCTCTACCAAAGTCACTTTCTATGTTTTGTCAAAAAACACATTCTTATAACAAATATTAAGAATACTTTCAGAGCAGTGTTTCCTACACTTTTTGCTCTGGGGCCCTTCCCACTTTTAAAAATTATGGAGGACCCCAAAAGAGCCCTTTTTTTGGTAAGGCTTATATATATATATATATTAATATTTATATTAAAAATTAAATCTGATGCATTTATAAAATATGTATTGATTCATATCAAAATAACAATATTATACCCATTATATATTAACAAAAATATTTTTCATGAAAAACCCTATATTTTTAACTAAATAAAATTAATAATGAGAAGAGTGATCTTGTTTTAAATTTGTGCAAGTATCTTCTATGTCTAGCAAATAATTTTGAGTTTTGGACCTCTGAGGGGTCCCAGGGGTCCTCAAACCACACTGTAAGAAACACTACTTTAGAATTTGCTTATTAATATAAATGCCACATGACTTCAGAGTGACTCCGGAAAATTTATTCTGTGGAAACATAAACAAATAAACATAAACAGAGGAAAGTCTGTATCCAGACAAGACAACCTCCATATATTATAAAAACACACCTGACAGGAGTTAAAAGCCACCCCTACCCCAGGCCTGGGAGAAGAACCAGGTTTTTAAAGACTTCTACAACAACATCAGTAGGCTATTCCCAGAGGGCAGGAGCTGTGTCAGAGAAGGCACAATTCCTAGGTCCTGACAGATGGTATGGTTGAACGCAGTGTTTCTCAAATTCAATAATTTTAACATGTGGAAGTCTAGAATTCCTCAGCCAGCATAGTGGTTGCAGAATTCTGGAAGGTGAAGTCTACGCATCTTAAAATTGCTGAAGCTGAGAAACATTGATTTAAATGGATACAACCTGAAACAGTCACCTCTGCCTGATCTTACCAGACAGACAGAAACCATGCAAGAGAATCGGCTCCTCAAATAGCAATAACAATATTATTGTTGCATCATGTTGCTAACTCTTCAATATCTCCTTAACTCAAACATATCTTTTCTTGGAATCCTGTACTTACTATGCAAGGACAGGAAAAGAAACAGCTTCTTAAAGAATGCACACATGCCTTCCAAAGCATTTGTCCTTCAGAACTGAAGAGCTACACATTCCTAATACTAAACTAAGATTTGCCCATCTAACTCTACTAAAGTTTTTTCAAAAGAAGTTCCATTGATCTCTACTGGGCCTTAAATTTCAAATAAGAAGATGGTTAATGACTGAGCCTAATTAAGGAAGGACAATAAATACAGCAGTGAAATTCTAGAAATGTAATGATCAAAACAAAAACAAAAGTTTGGCGTAGCATTCTGCCGAAGAGTGGTAATATAGACCGAGAGAAGTATAAATATAATTCAGAAATAAATATTCACATGCTTTATATGAACTTCACCTGTTGCAGTAATAGACCGCATTATTTGGATCTAATTCTATAGCTCTGGTGTAACAATCCACAGCAGCTGCATAATTGTCTTCTTTCATGTGATTATTACCTAAAATAAATCATCATAATAAAATGGTCATGAATAATTGAAATGATGAAATGCTGTTTTGAACAATAGCCTTAGGAGTGCTGTAAAATAAACCCCATAAAAAACAACTTGGTTACCCTTCAAAAATATTTTTTGGAAAAAAATTGTTTTGAGCAATGTTATACAAACTGGGACTATTAATACATCTCTCCTGTAATTTTGTTTGACACAAGGTGGCACATTCCTTGAAAAACTGGCTCAAATTAGTGATCCATTACAGTTCAACAGCTTGAGTATCATAGCTGAAATCAAAAGATTTGTGTCCAGATGCCATGTCATGAATGATGGCAATTTTGGATATCCTTTAACTTAAGTTGGTAATAATAATTACCTTAGAACACAGGCCAAAAAATAATAGATTTAACCCATAGAACAATAACAGATTTAAGTTATATTTATAGAACTATAAAGAATAGTTTAACAGTGGAACCAATTACCAATAATCTCATAAATGGACTGTCTTTGAATGAAGCACCGAGCCAGAAGATGGATAGCCATCTGTCAGAAATGCTTTAATTTGAGCAGGGAGTTGCTAATTGGAGTAGCAAAAAAAAATAGCTACTGCTTGCATTTTAATAAACCACTTATGAGATCGTATTCTTTTGTATGAGAGTCACACTGAATATACAGTATATTATGATCTGAAAAGAAACAAATGATGTTACCAAAATGAAGCTGACAATGATAGGAGATGCAAACAAAGGCCTGATTCATGAAACAAGAAACTGTAAAGAATTTTAGGTTAATACAACATGCTATAAACAATAGGCTGCAGACCACAAAGTCTTATATTAGCCTATACATTAGACCAAAATTAAGGAAGCCATACTATGCTAATGTGATATGTGATTTAAATCCAATATAACTTTCCAGTCCTAAGTCCAAATTAGCATTTAGACTGATTTGCTGTACATTTTATGTTCTTGTGTTTTTTTATTCTTCCACAGCAGCCAGGAAACATTATACTTTAAACAGCTGTTCATCCCATACAAGATCTATTAAACACTAATAGTCTGAGCATTTGTAATTCATTCATGCGCTTATCTCTCATCATGACCAACAAATAAACTACATTATCAATGGCAGAAAGGATTCTTTTTTTCAATTCCTTTTCAGTTTCCTACCTTCATCCTTGAGCTGATCAGCTTTTTCAAGGTCCTCTGGCAAAGAATCTGAGAGAGGCAGAATCTCATTCTATGGGTATGTTAGAGAAAGAGAAATATTATTTTCTATATCCCTTTATTTAGGGTCATTTATATCACTGATCTTAAACAAGCCACGAGGGGCCTATTTTGCAATAAATATCAGTAATGTAATATCAGGAAGAAATCAATGCTGTAAAGTAATTTTCTTTTAGTGCACAGTATGTCAGAGCAGAGACACTATCCAAAATAGTAATCTGGGAGTACTCAAATCTGCTCTTTCATTCTTGAGTTCCATTTACTATATTAATTTTGAACACAAGCACTAGGATAAGCAATGCACCAATCTATGCAGGATTTCACCATATTCAGTCAGCTCAGTGTCCATTTCTTACTTCTGTATGTAAAAGAAATGGATCTGATTGCCTTCTTTTGAAACATTTCTCATTCTCTTTATATATATTAAGATCTGAATGCAGGAAATATATATATATTAAGAACTGAATGCAGGAAATACGCAAATTAAAGCTAGTTTAAATATTAATCAGCAGTGTGTAACTATCTCAGAAAGTTTGTATCAAGGTATACAAAACTAAATTATAAACATTTATTTTCTGATTGGCATATCTACATAAAATGTACGTTTCTAATTAAGCTATTCTACTTACAAATGTACAATTATTATTTGAACAAATCAGGCTCTCAAATACATTTTAAACCATATTTTTAAATTGTGATATATTGTCAATAATAGTCTATCAATAATCTGTCAATAATAGTTCTTGATCTATATGAAATCAAAACCTATCAGAAGTTGCAAAAAAAGGGATGAAGATAAAATCTGTAAGCTGAGTAAAAATCTTTGGCCCAAGCTAACAAAACTATCATAACATTTTATAAATAAGGTATCACCTATAAGAAAGGCATTCTTACAATTATTTGGTAGCAAACTGGACTCAGAATTATCTATATAAAAGTGTACTCTATTAAATAATACAAAAATGAATTAATTTGTACCTTATGACAGGAATCTGCAAATATTTCTATCAAACGTGAAGGTACTGCAAGACGGGTATCCTCTAGATTAATTTTGAAGACTGTCTCCAAACACTGAATTGCCACTAGAGAGAAATAAATTATTTTTAAAAATAATGTGATGTTTATCATTATGTACAGACAATGTAAATTTTATACCGTAATTGTTATCTGATGGCAAGATAACACTCATCCACATTCATAGTCTCCATTTATAATGCTGCTCCAAACTCACTGCAAACACTAGGAATTGTTATGTTTTAAAATCTGCATTAGGCAACTCTAAATTTTCATATATATTCATAAAAGATGTAAAAAAAAATCCAAAAGGAAGTTTCAGTAATCCATCCTAATCTATGTTGCCAAGTAGATTATTTACTCCCTGTTGTACCATGTCTTCTTAAATGGTCACCAATTCTTCCTCTTCTACCTAAAGTACACTCTTTTCCCCTACTAGATCTCAAAAATTTCACTGCTATACTATATTCCCCATGTTCTCCTTGATAGTGATCTATTTGGCAGATCTGTTTATCTCTTTCCTACCTCATTTCTGTGGAGTATTCCTAGGGAATTAATTCCTATCTGTCTAGTTAACATATTCTACTCATCTAGTAAATTGCTACTAAAGTGTTTGTTCTCTCCTAAATAAATTAAATGGGAAAGTCATCAGAAGAGAAGCAGAAGGAGGGAAGGAAGGAAGGTAGTGTAAAGAAGCTTTATGCTTATTTATACAGAAATTCCATAATTTTAATGACACTTTCTCCTGAGTAAGAGAATTGATTTCCCTTGGATTAACACTGGATTTCCACATTTCACTAAGCCATAGGTTTAGCTACAGTTTTACAGAATAAGCTATATTTAGCTGGGCTCATACTTTATGCTAAACCTAAGCCACAATGTGGCTTAGCATATGTAAATCCAGCTTATAGTAGCTTTAGTATAAACTGATTTTGGGAAATATTGCAGGAAACTACAATAGTTTCAATTACTACATTGGAGTTATGTTTACAAATAAAAATTAAATAAAAAGTGAGGTTGCATGACTTCTGTAAGATATTCAGTAAATCTCTAAGTTATGATGATAGCTTAGAATTTTACTTCTCTTAATCACTAAAGAGTGAAATGTTTTTACCATTTGATTTGAAGCAAGTGTTTTATAATACCTTTTAAAATTATTTTAAGAATATATCAAAATACTTTCCTAATTAAATATTTTTCTTAAAAAGTATCAATATTTTATTGATGTATAGAAAATCTCAAAGATTTCAAAGTACACTCATTATTTCAACCAACAATACCTCTAAATGTAATTTCATTTGAATATTCTAAAATTAGATTCAATTATCTAGACTTAACAGTAAACAAAATTTGTTCAGACATAAGCTTCACAATCTCAATCATATGCCTACATTCCCAAATACCTACAGCCTGGCCGGCAAGAATAACTTAACATATGGTAGGAAAAATATATTTAACAAATCAGCACAATTGTTAGCCTACAGCTAGCAGCATCATGATCATGCTGTCCATATATTCACCAGGAGTTGAACTTGACAGAAAAAAACTCTTAATGATTAAAATTGTTTTATAATTAAATGAGCATAGTTTCATTAAAATGGATGCTATAATAATCTTGCAATCTCTGCTAAGAAGGAGATGGTAGCATCTAGCTGGTCTCAAAAAATAAGCAGGGTTGAGAAGATACTCACTGCAGCATTGTAGGACTACAGACTAGTTACTCTGTGGTAAGATGGGCAGCCAGTAAATTTTATAAATAAATAAATAGTCTGGGAAGTGGGGGGGGGGGAAAGGCTCTGAAGAAGATAAAGGCAAAATATTTCATTATTACCATCAAGAAAACTACATGGATGTTTCTATGTAATTATTATAATTCCTTGGGACATGGAAAATACAAGGAATTAAAAAAGCAACTAATAGATAAACCTTTTATCATCACAAGGTATCTTCATACTTGTGGTTAATTCTGGAACTTACTATCAAGATGCATTCAAAGGGCAATCATATTAGGATTGGTCTAACATACAGCAGAAAATAATGTATCTTTCCCTTTATTAAACAGAAAGCTAAACATTATCAGTTACTAAATAAAGCCTACATATGAAATTTACTCTAGGTTTGTGAATTCTTGCCTGCCATCATAATTCTCCATGTGAACTGGGTGCACATTCTGGAATACCAAACATTCCTCTATGTCTATGACTATGCACTGAAAGAGAAAACTGACTGTGTTGAACAATCTTTCTAATTCTCCCTTCTACTTTTTTTTAAGAATGACTGAGGTAAATTTCTAAGGGACTCTAAAGATCTTCAGTTTTAAATACATTTATGAAATACAATAGATAAAGCATTCATTTCTTAACAGCAATATTTCATTTAAATACCAACTTGCCCCATCTCCACACACCTTCCAAGCTTTCTTGTTCATCGGATGTGAAAGTATCCATCTGACTCTGTTCTCTCAGGAAATGGATGATAGCATAAACAAGGTGTTTCACTGAAGACATTCTCAAATTTAGCGCAGCTTTCCTGAATCATAAAAACAGGACAATCAAAACACTGTTTAATGAAATTAAGATGTCCATTTCTTCTATTGCACTGAAGAAATGGACAAATAAGGAGTTGTGTTCTGAATCAGATTTTTATCTGAGAATCTCTTTCTTGAAGAAAACCTTTCAGTCACTTTTAAACATCATGGCTCAGTTCTTCAAAAAGGACAAGAATTTTTTAGATATTATTTTATTCCTATTAACCTGCTAGAAGTTTCATAACATTTTCATAACATCACACAGTTGGATCTGCCCTTTGACATTCCTGCCATCTGGGGCTGAAGAAGCTAGATCTGTGCATAAACTGATTTGCTCCTAAAATGGGAAAAAATAATTTTAGCTCAAAGTTGTATCAAACTTACAATGTAAAAGCAGATGAGTAATTGATTGTACCTACTTTTTGTGTGCAACCTGGGCAGAGACAGTGAACCATGAACACTGCAATATTTGGTCTTTGCTTAAGAGACTTCTTAAAGTAGATTTAAAACACAATAAAAAAGCCCAAATAGGCTAATAAATAAATAAATTTAAGCCACTAATTAAATATTCCTAAACTTTGTTTCTATTCTAATCAGCCTTGTTTCTAGCCTGAGCCACATCTGAACCACATTTGGGCGTACCAAAAATAAACCTGAGAAATCTAGATTGAAGTGATCTCAGTAGGCTAGAAAATTAGATTATGGACTGACAGTTGCCCCAAATAGTTATTGTACTAAGCCTTTGTCTACAAAGTTTAATAGTTCCAGATAAATATCTATTTCCTTATCAATAATAATAATACTGTAAAATTGCTGTGGTAGTTCTTTGAGCCAAATCAATAACATAACCAGCATCAAAGCCTCATCTAGCATTTGACTGGAATTAAACCCGAGATATATAAATATTGAACATGTTCTGTCTGGTAATCATTAATGACTGACTAACATTTTGGAGTTTTTTTAATAATTAACCATCAAATGCTTTTTAGGGTAAAGCTGGACCAAAGCAATGATAGTTCTTTTATGACCAGTATATGTTTAGAATGACAGCATCATCTACATAAAGATTGGAGATGTCGATTCCCCAGTTAGGGAGCCAAAATAGCTATAGATTTTGATGAGGGAATTAATATACACATTAAACAAAATGGGAGCTAGAACACAACCCTGGTGAAAATCCATAAATATCAAATAGATTTTTTTTAAAAAAAGTTCAACTGTATTATACACCCAAACTAACTTACAGAAAAGTAAGGTGTTTATCACTTGATGTGTTGTTGGGTTTAGACAAATTACAAGAAATGGCACCACTTTGAAGTCAACTAAAGTAGTAAACTGTTGGCTTAGGTTGTTACGAAATGTGTGGATGATCTTGGGGAACGAAGGGAAGAGATGCTACTTAAGAAATAATCAGACAAGAAAGACAGGAGCCCTCAGTTGGCTGAACAATCAGAGAAAGAAACTTAGGAAGGACCCATCCTAATGGATGAAGTAGTTGAAAGTGGCAACATGAAGTTTGTAGTTTTAGGCTTGCAAAATTTTGTTAACATGGCCTTACAAAAAAGTAGAATTAATTCATCCACTTTGATCATGTTTCCTGTCTGATTTATCTGGGAGAGATGACAAAGTGCAGCAGACATCGCACCGATGACACAAAAGCTCAGATATGCAACAAATGGCTGACCATTTGCATGTGGCTAAGCATTGTGAGAACAACTCCAAACCCTTTCAAAACTATTCAGATTGGTAACAATCACGCCATACAATGAATTCCACAGGTAAATTACACACTGTATGAAAAATTACTTCCTTTTCTCTGTTTTAAATTTCCTACCAGCCTCACTGGATGGTCCCAATGTTTTGAGAGTAAGAGAAAAGCTCTTCCCTGTCTTCTTTCTCCAAACCTGTTTTATTTTATATTCATCAGCCATGTTCTACTGTGCTAAAATCGGGGGGTGTGGGGTGTGAGGGTGTTAAATCTTTTACATAAGCAATGATGCTCTTCACTAAAACAGTAGAGTACAATCTAATGCTAATGATTCAAATATCAAAGTAGCATTAAGATAAAAAGCCATTTTGGAGATAGTCTTCCAGTTTATGTATCTTGGGAAATCATAAAATGCTGATTTATAAGGGAAGCAAAAGTTCCCCAATCTATATATTCTAATGTTTCTTGTATTATGATTGTCAAACTTCTTGTCAGGCATGGCAATAAAATTTGACTTGCCAGACATTAAATCCATAATCGGGAATTTGCTTCTGCTCACCAGCACACTACAGTTTTATATAATTGTTTTATTGTAGACAAGAGAAATCATGTATAAACAAAAGATCTGCTTAATGCAGAAGGATTGGGCATTAAATACAATATATGTTTGTTTCAAAATTTAAATCATAATTTTTTCCTCCCAATTTTTGAATGAAAGGATATTGGGCTGTTCTCTTCCCAGCCTTGAGATTGGCAAACATCTGTTCAATGTTTATTCAACAATTCTGACAAGCCTGAGAATTCCTGTTTTACTCATCGGCTTCAGCCCTTACACTAATCTGTGTCATTCTTTGATAATATTAAATATTCTATTAATTAAAAAATTAAATGTTATTTCATAACTTCCAATATCTCAGGGGTTGCCACAAAGAGGGAGTGAAGCTATTCTCCAAAGCACCTGAAGGCAGGATAAGAAGCAATGGATGGAAACTAATCAAACTGATCAAAGAGAGAAGCAACCTAGAACTAAGAAATGTCTTGACAGTTAAAACAATTAATCAGTGGAACAACCTGCCTCCAGAAGTTGTGAATGCTCCAACATAGGAAGCATTTAAGAAGAGACTGGACAACCATTTGTCTGAAATGGTATAGGGATTCCTGCCTGAGCAGGGGGTTGGACTAGAAGACCTCCAAAGTCCCTTCCAACTCTATTATTATTTTTGTTGTTGTTACTTTATTCCTATATTCTACCATATCTTTTCTTCTCTGTTGCTTTAAAAATATTGTGGTTGTCAGTTATCCTTTAAAGAATACTAATTTCCAGCCTACATTATACCACTATCTATCAAGTTCTTTTCAATTTCTAATGTAGTAGAAAAGTTTGAGGGCTATTTTTTTTACTTTTATGTCAATTAATGCATTAATATCCATCCTGGATTATTTTTTTCTGATTCCCTCCTGATCCTAGTTTCCTATCTTACATTGGCACTAAACTTGTCTGTTTGAATTTCTGATTATATATCATTACCCAAACCAGGGCTGGGCACACTTGAGGCATGCATGATTTGATTTGCTTTTTACTAAAATCCACAAATTCATCAAGCATTACCTGTTGTAAAATGCATATACCTAAGATAAAAAGTGTCAGATCTCAAAGAATTTAAGCACCAAAAATGTATTTTGAGTACTAGAACTTAACAGTTTTTCTACCCTCAAATCCACTCATGGTTCTTCCAAGCTTTCTTCCTGCAATCACATAATTTGGGAAATGCAATTATCATAACATTAGCTGTAAGCAATCTACTGCCAATCACTGAGAATTAAATATATCTGGATCCATCTTATGCTGAGGCAGACCTAAGTGGCTCCTTCCAATGAATCATAACAGAACCTATGCACTGTAATGCAGAACAGCAGAGAGAGAGGTAATTTGAGTGCTCTACTGGTTGTACTGTCATTGTTTTATTTTGTGAATGTTTTCTTTGTGCCACCTGCTTGTTTCTAGGTCTGATTTCCTTTCCTTCCCCAATTTCTTTCCCTTATTCTAAAATGTAGAAACAGTTTTATGATTTCTTTATCTCTGCCATACTTGGAATGCTATTAGATGTCTTAATCCAAAATGGACAGGGTTTCTTTTCAAAAGATTGTTTCTCAGAGTTTAGTTTCTGGTTCACAATTCAACTCCTCTGCCACATTAACCCAGCTCATCTTTGCATTCTAGTCAGGCTTCAGATTCATTGCATACTGGCAATGGGCAGAAAGGGAAAAAGGAATTAAATCTACAACAGGAAACTTGCCAGTTTCAAACATAGAAGTTGCCAATGTGTGGATAATATCAATCTAGGATAAACTTCTTACCTTTATGTACTTGTGACACAAATCCTGCCTCTTATTTTTCTCTATCCAAAATGTATCTTTGCATATATCCAGTTCTATCATTGGCAGTCATACAAAGTTTTCAGTTCCTTCAAATATCAATAATCATCCTTCCTCTCCCCCCCATGCTTATTCCTTATGCCTGCAATTATCTCCCTGAATACATTGTCTTGTTTCCTTCCAAACCCATTTTCTTTGACATTTTGGGCCCAATAATCTAGGAAATTTAAGGCTGCAATCCTAAAATGCTTACTTGAGAGTAAACCCTACTAAATTCAACAGCTACACTTCTGACTAGAAATTCACAAAATAAACATAAACATCAAAAAGATTTTTTTTTTGCTTCCGCTTGGGTTCCCCATTATCTCTAAGTCCCATTTTATATACACAATGATTTGTTGAACAGCAACTCAGTGGCAATTTTTCCATGAACTCAGACACAGAACCAATACAACTCATCATATTGCATGAGTCTAGCAAACATGATTTATTGAATAACCCACAAACAAACCACAACTGACAGTGTGAAACAGAGTACAGTAATCTTGCTGGAAGAAAATTTTATGTAGCTTCTTGATCAAATCCCCGTTTGTCTTCCCTTAGGCATGAAAGCTTTCGGCCAATCACTCTCAGCTCAATTCACCTGACAGGGTTGTTGTGGTGGGGAAAATAGGAGGAGGAAGAAGTATTGTGTATATTCACTGCCTTAAGTTATTTATAAAAATAATAAAAGCAGGATATAAATAAAGTTAGTAACTATTCCCATTTGCACATTGTACAGAAAGCCATAACAGTAAATACATAGCCAAGAACCATTTAGCATTTTGTTTTGTGATGTCAAATGCTAGTAATTTGCTGTATGGCATACAATATGGCACTTAGATATTTGTGCACTATAAGCTGTGCAATCTAAATGTTTAATAAACTTTAAAACTAAAACCATGCCCTTGTTAGCCCTACTACTGAACCAAAAGCATATTCTATTACAATGGATGAACTATACTTCTCCAAATAGGTTTCTGTCTCCTTATTCTTTGCAATTGTGATTGCAAATTCAGAATTGGCTTTAGTGTCATCTAAACTGAATTATATGGTTTAATTTAAACAATGTACTTAGAAAAAACAAAAAATTCTGAAGATATCCCAAAGAAGGCAAGATGACATCATATTTATACTCACAAAAATGACACAAATTATAAACTCACGTCATTTCCACAATGAAGTCATGGTGCATTATTTACTACCCCTTTGTGAGCACCCATGAAAATGTCTTACTTTTCACTTGACTTATAAGCAGTCCAACTTTTCATAAACCTTCAATTTATAATGAAATCTAGAACATTGTGACCTCAATGCCAACTTGTGATTAGTGCCACATGCTGAGTCAGAGCTTAATTTACATTCAATATCTCCTGTGCCTATTAGAATTATATAACTTCAAGAAAGTATTTTAGCCCAACTTCCAAGGTTCTCAATTTTCTTATAACATTTTGTTTTCATATTTTATCCTGAAAAATAAGTTTTACACATCTTGAAATTATTGCTGAAAAGACTACAAAGGTTTTTATGGCAAACGGTGAAGCAGTGATTGGAGATTTGCAAGAAGGGAAATGCAAGTGTGGCTATATCAGCATATTTTTTCTTTAACAGGGGCATAGCCCACTGGAGGCAGAAGCTGTGGCCACATAATGATATTAAAGAAGCAAGCATGTTTTGTCCGAATGATGGTACAACCCATTCGAAAATGCAGCGTGATTCAACCCCAGCGATATGCTTTATGGGGTTATATAACCGGGCAATCTGATCTTTGAAATGTCACACCTTGGGACCCACACTAGGCAATCAGCGGCATCTTTAATGGTCCGAGCACGTAAAATGAGAGCGATCGTATTTTTTACACGGAGAACACCTACCAGGCAGCACTCGAAAAGAAATGCTGGCCCAAACGGCATCCGCTCGTCCATCTTTCGCATCCCACCCCCTGAATCCTAAAACGCAACCAGACGCGGGCTCCAGCATCCCTGAGTCCTCTCAAGGATGCTGGGGAGGGAAAGATGACGGCCGGGCGGGGCGGCGGGGAAGCAGGCAAACCAGGTGATTTGCCTTGATGGTGGCCAGTCACTAGAGACGGCTCTCGAAGACGCACAAACAAACCCGGGAGGCAGATGCGGGTTCCACTCTGCGTTTATATAGGTAAAGGCGGCGGCAGCTTCTTACAGCGCCACGGCCAGGGCTCCCATTCTGCCGCACAGCGGACAGCAACCGTCCGCGCCCGGGGAAGCCAGCGGCTGTCGCTTACCGTGCCAACAGGAGGGAGGCTAATGGCTGGTCAGTCGGGCGGGCTGCTTGCTTTCCTTCTCTGACTCGCGCGGGGCGTCCGGGCGCAGCAAACTTCTCCCTGCCGCTGGCTCGCGGGCTCCCGTGGCGTTCTCGGAAAGGGGAGGGAGGGAGGGAAACGTGAGCAGCGCGCGCGGGAGTCTGTAGAGGGCGCGCGACGCCGAGGCTCGGATGGGCGGAAGTGACTCTGCCGCTCCTTCCCCGGAGTCGCCGGCCAGGCTTCTTGGCGGCACGTGGGGGGAAGCTGTTGCCGGCGCTCGTGGTGGGGAAAAGCAGCGGGGGCGATTGCGAAGGCTCGCGGGAGAGCGGCTGGCTGTCTTCGGGCCGGTCGGAACGCGGTTGTCCGTTCTCCTTTTCCACGCTCTATGCTGTCCTTGGCCATTTCTGCGGGCCGAAGCTTGAGCAGGTATTCTGTGCAAGACACGCCCGTTTCACCAGCACGGAATTTGTCGCCCAGATAAAGCTTCGGGTGGGATCGCACAGTGTGGCCCTCCGACGCCTGCAGTGTGAGATCATCTGCATCTTCCCTCGATTCCCTAAAGCAGCAGCTTGCGTTAGCAAAAGGAGAGGAGTTAAAAATGGCTAGGCCGGACTGAAGTAGCCTTGTATGAAGCAGTTGTCCTTTTGTAAAATCCCTCTCTGCGTGAAATGTCGCCTGTTGCCAAGAAGGTGAACAGGCTTTGTCGCCTTTTAAACACTGTTCGACACCTGGATTTCCTCCTGTCAGTTAATTCGGGGGAGGGGGCAATCCCCAAGCCATAACAATGATCAATGGTGTTAATCCATAGCAAGAATTATAACTTGTCTTTTTTATTCCCTGTGAATATATTGATTAGTTTAGTTTTCTGATGGGGTACTGTGTTGTCAACAGAACTTGGATGTTGCTATTAATATGCAAAAAACAGCTTTGATTTTCTAGAACATGAAAGAATTATGCAGACAATATTCTGCAGTTTCATAATGTTGGATGTGTCATCTCTTGTGACATTAGGCAGTAAACATAACAGATATTCAATTAATTTAAGAAACCCAGTACTTGCTTCTGTTGAAATATTTTTTTATTAAATATGTTATTAAATCCATGCCTCTCAAGTCAATGTGTATTGCATTACAGTTGGAAGATTGGAGTTGCATGGCATCTAAAGGAATTCAAACTAAAATTGTTTTTTTAAGCTAGAATAATATATTTTATAATACAGTTTTTGATCATCACGATTCAGATCAGTGACAAAGAATAAAATAGCCAACAGTAATTGATAAACAAGGTCATTTGAAAAGCTTTTTTCTGAACTAAAGATATATTTGGCTATGTTTCAAGAAGTGCTTATTTTTCACAGCTAAAATAATCACAAGAATACGTTATCTACTGATAATTATAAGAGGTATATCATTAAGGCAATGGTAAAGGTAAAAAAGATTAAATAATTGGTATATATACCCCAGCTGTTTTTCTGTATGCATATAAATTTAAGGTTTTAAATTTTAATTGAAATGAAGGTACTTGTTGTTTTGGATATTGGTTGGATTCCTCAATACAATAACCCAAATCCAAACTTAATATTCTGTCTTATTTAGGATGGGAAACCAACCAAAATCCTATTTTATTTCAAGAATCCATGTGCATGCTGATAAAAAGTAAAATAAATATCTCAAATGGATTTTTGCTGGAAATCTGTCTTCGTACACACATTTATGTAATTTCTTGGCCATAATATAAGTAGTTTGTTATATGCTGCTCAGAGTTACTCCTCTATATAAAAAATAGTTTTTCAGTGTCTTCTTCAGGACTGTTGTTTGCCTTCCATATTTAATACTTATATTTGTACATTATTTAACCTATATGTAGAATATATATTGAGGAAAGCTGGATTGGAAAATGATAGAAACATCAAATAACCAGCTATGGTCATAACACTATTCTGTTGAAAAGGATTTACAGACGCTAGTAATAAAAGTCAAGGAGCACAGTGAAAATTTTATATTTATTTATTACATTTTTAAATTTATATGTATGTATGTACATATATAGACAAGAAACAATGGTTGGAAACTGATCAAAGACAGAAGCAACCTGGAATTAAGGGAGAAAGTTCCTAACAGTGAGGACAATTAACCAGTGGAACAGCTTGCCTTCAGAAATCGTGGGTTTTCATCACTGGACGTTTTTAAGAAGATACTGTCTGAAATGATATAGGTTCTCCTGCTTGAGTGAGGGGCTAGACTAGAAGACCTCCAAGGTCCCTTCCAGCTCTATTACTCTATTACAACAGATACATCTTCATTAGATATTGAAGATGTTGAAGATATTGAAGTGGTAAATAGCTTCTGTCTTTTAGGATCAACTATCATCAGTAAAAGAACCAGCAGTCAGAAAATACACTGCATGCTAGTATTTGCTGGAGTAGCAATGAAGGCTTTGCAAGATACCTGGATGCTAGGATATATCTATGCTCACGAAGATGAGAATCATGCAGACAATGATATTTTATATGACACTCTAGGTAGTGAAGGTTGTGTGTTGAAGATGTAGAATTGAAGGAATATTGATGCTTTTGATACTTGGTGTTGGTGAAGACTCCTAAGAATTCTAGCCAAGAAAACAAACAAATGAATAATGAACAATTCAATCGAGGCACAAACTACCAGGGTCAAATATTTCAGACACGTTACAAAAATATCTAGCTCTTTGGAGAAGTCTGTAATGCTGGGAAGGATGAAAGAAAAGACAGAGAACTATCAGTAGCAAGTACATGGACTGAATTACAGCAGTGAAGGGTGCACTATGGGGAAATTTACAGTACCAGACTGGGGACAGATCTTCCTGGAGAAAATCTGTAGGGTCACTGAGAGTCAATACCAATTTAATGGCACTTGATCAATATTTGTGTACCACTGAATCAGATCAACTCACAATTATTTATAAATAGATGAAACCAAAATACAAAAGTAAAGCAATAAAATAAAAATGATAGATATTAGACTCAATTAACTTAGCAGTAAGTAAACTTCAAAGGCCCAATAGAAAAGTTTGATTTTGATGGCCAATTGGAATGACCCTACAATGGGTGCCAACTGGACTTCTTGAGGGAAGTTATTCCTGCAAAGTATTTTTTTGAATGACTCCCATTCAGGTATTGACCCAGCTTAGCTTCAGAGCCCAGACAGAATTTATCAATTTTGCCACCTTCACAGATAACGTTGGTAAAACGTTAGCATAATTTTTATCAAGCTTAGATTCATCTACATTTATATATCCAGCAGCAAATTGTTGATAGCTACAAGCCTGAATGTCTATAAATGTCTGATATGAGTATATTATAGGAAAACATATATAAAATCAAAATCCTTGAGTTTGATCCTTAATTGACATTTTATTTCTGCAAAACACATAAACAATATAATGCCACTATAAAATGGAACACATACATGGAATAAAATGTTGTGGAAAACCCAGGAACATTCTATTTTTGTCCAGTGCATGCTGAACTTGCTTCTGGACTGTGGTATTTTAGCACCTGCTTCTGGTTTGAGGACTTATTTATGAAAATTGCTCAACCTCCTATGGAAAGATGTAGTCTGAGAGGAGATGTGACATGCCATGAGTAAACGGGAACATTCCATTCTTCTCTGGAACACTCCATTCCCAGATCAATGGATTTTGTACTGCTTAGTGTCTGGAAAGTAATATTACCATTGTATCTTAAAAACTATTACTAATCCATATTGTTGGTTACTGCTGGAAAATAACAGAGATAGAAATAAGTTCTATTATTCCTAATGTTAAATGCGTTCACATAGAAACCTTTAGCTGGATCTTTTAAAGTAAGCAGAAGAGTAATGATATTTAAGCTTTATTATAGAAACAGTTCCATCACTTAGTGTGTAACTTTATTTGCAAATGATGCAGAATTAAAGCCAATAATCATTTATCTAACTGCATGTACTTGTTTACTTCTCATACTTACTTTTGAGCTGATAAGTGGATAAAAGCTTTTTATATGAAGTGCAATCTCACAATGCATTAAGCCACTATGGTTTGAAAATGGAGGGTTTATAGTTTAGCATCCTTGTTTGAACAAATTCTGCTTACCATGATGTATGCTCATAGAGCCTCTTGAGAGTACCTTCAGTTTTCATTTATACTGTTAATGAAAATCTCAGGAGGATTCTTTGCCTGATTAATGGACGTTAGACAGGAAGAAGATTCTTCTTATGTTTGCCTTTGAAGGCTGAGTTCAAGCTATGTCAGCTTGAGGAATTTATGCCAGAGAATTTAGCTTTAAATGGCTTTGGTCTGTTATGTTATGTGGGATGTAGTGATAGGAAAAAAATTCATTTGTGTCTTAGGCATGCCAGGACTCCAGCATTTCTTTTGAAGACAAGAATAAAGCTTAGCAGTATTATGTTTCTCTGATGTTGTCAGAATTCCAACCATGACTGTATTTGTTTGGTGTGGTCTTCTAATGGTTAGCAGATAGGGAAATATTCCCTGGCATTCCACCCTTACTGCATACTTTGTTCAGATGATGTTTTTTTGTCTTGCAATTAGAAGAAGAATTTTATACTCTGGATAAAGAAAAAAGAAGTGCCCCTTATGAAATACCTGGGCACTTTTTCTTCATCTCAAATAAGGGCCACTTCAAGGAAAATTCTGAAAAGAGTTTGTAAAGTATTTCGACTTAGTATGTTGAGACAGAACAAGAGATCAAGAATACAATGAAGAGAGAGAAAATACTTTTTTTAAATAGCAGAATATAGTATTTTAAAAAGCTCTCTGCTTTTATCAAATAGCTCCCCAGCCACAATATTAAGAGACTAGCCTGCAGCAGGATTTCAGTTCCAGAATTTCATACCCACAAATAGTCTGGTTCACATTATAACTAATCCTAATGTGATGGGTTTGGTTTTACCATAAACTTTCATGCTAACCAGCAATTTTATATTGGGTTTTAAATATTCGGAAGACGCAACATTAAAATTCGGTTTAATTCGGTTTTAAGGGGGGGATTGTATATATGTTCTGGTTTTAAATATGTTGTGCGCCGCCCTGAGTCCCTGTCGGGAGAAGGGCGGCATATAAATTAAATAAAATAAATAAATAAATAAATAAATAAATTGTGATTTGTTAACTGTTTTATAGGGAAGTTATTATATAAAGCCAGCTGGTTGTTTTGGAAGAAACCAATCATGGCTTATCATGCTGTCTATCAATAGGCTTGTTGTTGAATTCAGACTTGCTTCATATGATATATTTATCTAAGATCTTCCCCTGGCTTCCATTATTTTTTTTTATTCCCATCTTAAATACATTATGTTGGGTTCCCCTTTTTGAAAGGTGACTTCTCGCACCTATTTTTCTCTTGCACCTATTTAGAGAATCTGGGAGCCTGATGGATGGGGCACCATTTTGAGGTCTTGCCCAATAGGCTGTATTTTGTTTTGTTTAACAAAGAATGCTTCTTAGGAAAAAAAGAATGAAATGTAGACCATCTGCCCATGTCAGTTACCATTCTGTCCTATAGAAAACGTGTCTGTGGCTATGTCCACACAGCTACATTTTTATGCTCCCACTCCATTGTAGACCTGCGAGGAAATAATCTCACTCTAAATCAGTGGTGGCGAACCTATGGCACGGGTGCCAGAGGTGGCATTCGGAGCCCTCTCTGTGGGCACACGTGCCGTTGCCCCAGCCTTGCTTCCCCCCACGACCCCCTCACCAGCAGCCTCCCTGGAGGAGACTCGCCCCTGAGCATGGCTCACGCGGAGCAGTGCAGCTGGGCAGCGTAGACAAGACTCTGCCCTCACGCCCCATCGCGCACAGTTGATGCTGCGGGGCGCGGGCAGAGGGTGTGGCCGCCATGACGCTGCTGGGCGATCTGCGGCAGGCCCTGGAGGCAGTGAGTGGCCCTGCGGGCAGGGGGTGAAGTGGGGGCGGCGCCAGTTTTTGGGCACTCGGTCTCTAAAAGGTTCGCCATCACTGCTCTAAATCATTCTGTCCCCACTGCACATTCTTAATGCACATGTGGAATGGATTCTATGCTGCCCTGTTGTCCCTTTTAAAAAAAAATCCTTGAATGATAGGTTAGTTGGATGCATGTTCATTCTAACAGCCATTTGATGGCAGCAAAATTTAAGATTTTTTTTAATTGATTGTCATTTAATGGCTTGTGCAGCCATGATGCAGCAAGTGGAAAAAGTACTCTTGAGAGTTTGAGAAAGGGGTTTAGCCATTGAGAGTGATGTAGAAGCTGTAAACATCCCTAAGGACACATTGTGGGGAAAGGAAGCAAGAAGCCAAGACTCTTCTGGGAGCAGCAGCCACTGGGAAGGGAATTCCCAACTACACCAGTGATAGAATAGCAGCAACAAGTACTTTCAATTGCATGTTCATAATTGGAATTAAATCAGGAATGAGCTAATCAGCGTTAATGCTTTATTATATATAAATCAACAAGTAGCCTTTTTTAGTCACTAGATGGCATAAAAGAGCTAAAGGTTATTGTATCGCTTGGCTGCCACCTAGTGATCATGATAATTTGTATAGGTGACATGCCGCTGTTGGATAAAGTGTTGCTAAGAAATTCAGGATAACAGCAGCCACAGAGAAGGAAATTTCTTGCTGTCAAGCTGTAGAAGAACATGTGTTTTTTTATGAAATGTTCTATTATATGCATTAAAAATTAATGTAATTTCAAAGCTTTGCGCTCTCTAGGTTGACCATTTCACAACTCATTAAAATAAAAAAGTGATTGCAGAAGCTGGGATTTTGATTTCTTTTCCAGGCAATAGAAGCTGGGTTTGCAGAGAAAGACAGGAAACCAATTGAATAGTTGAGTTTGCATCACAACATTGCTTTCATCATTTTGATAAGAGCAAGAAGGTTCTTTGGATGCCCAAGACTTAGCAGATTGTGTAAACCTATCTGTCGTAGTCAAAAATAGTAGCTAATAAAAGCATTTGTGAACTCAATTATTCTCTCTTTTTTTCATACTTTAGTTCCTCAAATTGATTTTTTTTTTGTTTCATCTATAACGTTCTTCTGGATATATTGTCTGAATACGTATTTTCCTTTTTTATCTTGAATATAATTTCTTAGCAAAATAATTATCCATAAAACACCATGATCTTTCATCTCCCTTAATGGACAGTTACATCTGTTATCTCTGGTTTCATCTTTGGGCTTTTGTTTCTTGCAGTATTAATTTTTTGTTTTATCCTTTTATTTTAAATTACAGAGCTAGAAGCCCAAGGATTTTACTCAAAATGACATTAGGAACAGAGATCACATCATTTTTCAAGGTGTCTTCTTACAGTGGAGCTGACCGAAATTTCCTGAAATGGGATCTCTCACCAGAGCAGATTAGAACAAGAACTGAAGAACTTATCAAGAAAGCAAAGCAAGTTTATGACAGTGTTGGCATACTTGATATGCAAGTAATCACTTATGAGAATACTGTGCAGGTGCTAGCAGATTTAGAAATGGAATATTCAGGTATGTATAATAATCAGTATAGTTAGACTGATAACTGGAATCAGTCTTAATTGGCTTCATCAGAAGAAAATTAAAATCTCAAGACAGAAGAAAAAATTGTGTAATGTAATTTTGCAGTAAAAGTACTTATGACAAAAGATTGGTCTGATCACATATAGAACCAAACAATGATGTGATTTCTTTGTAGGGGTTTTTTTGGCATTTTTTAAAACTGATCAGCCTTGAAAATCTGCCTAGAAGTCTAAAGTCACTCTGTTTCACCTTGCCTCACAAGGTTGTTAAAGTTAAAAAAAAAAGAGTTCAATAAGCAGTGCCGAGAACATTTGGATGAAGGTAGGGGACAGATAAAATAGATATTTATATTTTAGTGTTACAACAACAATAATAATAATAAAGTTGGAAGGGACCTTGGAGGTCATCTTCTAGTCCAACCCCCTGCTCAGGCAGGAAACCCTATACCATTTCAGACAAATGGCTGTCCAGTCTCTTCTTAAATACTTCCAGTGTTGGAGCATTCATAGCTTCTGGAGGCAGGTTGTTCCACTGATTAATTGTTCTAACTGTCAGAAAATTTCTCCTTAGTTCTAGGTTGCTTCTCTCTTTGATTAGTTTCCATCTGTTGCTTCTTGTCTTGCCTTCAGGTACTTTGGAGAATAGCTTGACTCCCTCTTCTGTGTGGCAGCCCCTGAGATATTGGAACACTGCTATCATGTCACCCATCGTCCTTCTCTTCATTAGACTAGAGTCGACATACCCAATTCCAGCAACCGTTCCTTATATGTTTTAGCCTGCAGTCCCCTGATCATCTTTGCTACTCTTTTCTGTACCCTTTCTAGAGTCTCAACATCTTTTTTACATCGTGGTGACCAAAACTGGATGCAGTATTCCAAGTGTGGCCTTACCAAGGCATTGTAAAGTGTATTAACACTTTTTAAGTGATCTTGATTCTATCCCTCTGTTAATGCAGCCTAGCACTGTATTGACTTTTTTGGCAGCTGCAGCACACTGCTGGCTCATATTTAAGTGATTGACCCCAAGATCCCTCTCACAGTTGCTACTATTGAGTAAGGTACCCCCTATACTATACCTGCGCATTTGGTTTTTCTTGCCTAAATGTAGAACCTTACTTTTTTCACCATTGAATTTCATTATTTTCATTATCTACTTCATATAAAGTAATTGGAAATAACTCTCTGCAGGTAGATATTTTCCCTTTCTCACACTTCTGAATTAGGTTATTCAGTAAAAAATATACCAAAAATGTTAATAAATGATTTAACATTTTGAAAAAATGTCTTCCAAAGAGGGGAAACTATTGTGCTCTAGAAGCTGCTCAACCCTAAACGAACCCTAAACCTAGGCAACAAGGCCAGTGAGGAGAGATGCTGGGGATTGTAGTTCATTAGTTGGAAGGATACTAGTTTTCCACCATTTCTCTACTCTACTACCATTTCTGATTTTAAATTAGACATATTAAATGCTAACTACTTTGTATGGTTTCTTTTACTAAAGGCATTTTTCATAAATTAAAACCTTTTTATTATTGCTTCTCTTGTTCTCATAACTCATTTGTTTATTAAATATGTATTTGTCTTTGTAGCAACTCAATATCCTACAAAAGTCTCTGGTGTTTATTTAATAGATGTCTTAGTAACCTTAGCTTAAAAATTTTAAATGATATATTTGTAATGAGAAAGTCTCTCCCTTCAAATACTTAAAGTAAATAGGTCTATGTTATCTGTTAAATTTTCTTTGAAAGTTTTTGTTTCCTTCTTCTGATAGTGGAAAGAAGCATATTGGATTTCCCACAACACGTATCCCCTGATAAAGATGTCCGTGCAGCAAGTACCGAAGCTGATAAAAAGCTTTCTCACTTTGATGTTGAGATGAGCATGAGAAAGGATGTGTTCCAAAGGATTGTCCATTTACAGGT
>NW_015386477.1:1330467-1364807 GCF_001527695.2 Protobothrops mucrosquamatus
TTATCTGTTAAATTTTCTTTGAAAGTTTTTGTTTCCTTCTTCTGATAGTGGAAAGAAGCATATTGGATTTCCCACAACACGTATCCCCTGATAAAGATGTCCGTGCAGCAAGTACCGAAGCTGATAAAAAGCTTTCTCACTTTGATGTTGAGATGAGCATGAGAAAGGATGTGTTCCAAAGGATTGTCCATTTACAGGTAAATAGAAATAAAGATTATTGGATATTTGCAGAACTCTTTATAATGAAAAGCATTGCAGTTTGGATAGTCAGTGCTTTCATCATATTTGTCAATTGCTATCTCTTTAGAAATGACAGAAGAGGCACTACAGTAATATTAAATACCTGGGGAAGTTACCAAGTTGAAAAACATAAGAGCCTTTCAGTATTAGGTGAAAAATCCACATAAAACTATATAATAGCTGCATAGGTACATTCTTAAATTTCATAAAACATGCTGAAAGTAGGGGAACAGTGCTCCTAGATTTGATTTTTATAGTACACAGTCTATAATTCAGGAATTCACGTGTGTCCAACAAAATTAATTGTTAATGGTTCTGGTCTCCATTAGCTTGTTTAGTTAGTTTTTGGTAACAAAATGAAGGTGTGTGTGTGTCATAAGTGACTTAGCTAGGGCTAGCATTCGTTAAAAAAAAGCCACCGCAAAACTGGGTAAAATTGCTAACAGAATTAATGAAAACTACACTCAATGACTACTGCCATGTGATCATCAGAATCAGAGTCACATTCAAAAACCTTCCAAAGCTATCAATGTAATTTCTGGGAAATTGTGGACTCTTCTAAAGTAGATTGGATTTCTTAATACTATTTTGAGTGAGTTCTTTTGGCCATTATAGGTGACATACAGAAAGATTGGGTGAAGGCTTTATTGTGTTTGAGCATGTACCTGATACAAGGCTCTAGCCCCCTTTATCTCATTGTTCCTTGTGGGGTTCAGTTTATTCTAGATAGGCTGAGTTGACTTAACAGCATCCTACAATGGTATGTAGGAATGACTTTGGGAGACAGCAGGAAGAGTCGCAGCCTACACCGCCGTCATGCAAAGGGTCCCTCAGCGCACAGAAGCAGAGGGGGGGGGCGTGGGAAGCATTTCAGAAGGACACCTCCTAGTTTTTCAGAGAGTAAAAAAGAAAGAAGGGCAGGAATACAGGTAGTCCTCGATTTACGACCACAATTGAGCCCAAAATTTCTGTTATGAGACATTTGTTAAGTGGGTTTTGCCCCATTTTGCAACATTTCTTGCCACAGTTGTTAGGTGAATCACTGCCATTGTTAAGTTAGTAATATGGTTGTTAAGTGAATCTGGTTTCCCCATTGACTTTGCTTTCAGAAGATTGTACAAGGTGATTACAAGTCCCCGAGATACTGCAACCGTCATAAATATAAGTAGTTGCCAAGCACCTGAATTTTTATCACATGACCACGGGGATGCCACAATGGTCATAAGTGTGAAAAATGGTCATGAGCCCCTTTTTTCAGTGCTGTTGTAACTTTGAACGGTCTCTAAATGAACTGTTGTAAGTCGAGGACTGCCTGTACCTGTACTTTCAGACTTGCAAGGTTCTATTAAAGTAACTTTGAGATGGAGCTAATATTCATTGTGCTTCTTGTCTCGATTACCTCAAAGGTTTGACTCTTTCAGGTGGAGTTTGCCAGTTTGGCTATCCTTGAATTATTTGCCTGCTATTTGCCCACTTTGGAAGTTGGCATAATCATGGTTGCCACAGGATTTCTTGTTTCAGAGCTAGCTGCCTTCAGGCTGCATGCAGGGTTGTTCTAAAGATCCAAGAGGAGCAGCGAGCAGGGCCGTTCCTTAGTATCTGAGCTCCTAAGCAGCATTTCAGGCAGACTTGCGGTTGCTTCCTGCGGCTCTTATCTTTTTGGCTGAAATACTTGATCGTGAGGGTGGAGGTTCGTTCTCCGAGCTTGTGCGTTGGTTTCCAAACGTTTCATTACCAGGCTAGGTAACATCTTCAGCGGAGTTTAGGGAATGTCAGTGTTCTTCTATTTATAAGGGCTTCAGGTGGGTGTGTCGAGTGAGGGTCTTGTGATGGGTCAGGAGTGAATCATCAATGAGAGTGGGAGGTAAATTGCTGGTGGGAGGGAGGCTTGCGTGGGCTGGTTGAAGGTTGGTGCTGTCTCTGGTTGGCTGTGCAGTTGATTTGGATTCTGAGGGGTTCATAGGCTGGTTGTAGGTTAATGTGTCTGTTGATGGAATTGCTTGTGGAGTGCCAGGCTTCGATGAAGTCATGAGCGTGGCAGGTGGTAGCGTGGGCAATGATTTTTGTGTTACTCCAATTGACCTGGTGTTTGGGGTCGGTGTGGGTAGAAATTAAGAATTTGGGATCTACTCCAATTGAACTGGTGTTGTTTGGGGTCTGTGTGGATAGAGATTAAGGATTTGGGATCGTGGCATTTGACTGCCAGCCAGTGTTCATGGATCCTGGTTTTTAATTGGCATGATGTTTTCCCCATTTAGAATTGGTTGCAATGGTTACAGTTGATTATTTAGATTACATTGCTTCTTTCATCCTTCTGTATCCTCTCTTTGGTTCTGGATAATTCCTGGCAGAGTATGGCTGTGGGTTTATGGACTATTGCTATTCCTAGGGATTGGAGAATTCTGGCTGTCATTTCCGACACTCTTTTTGTGTATGGGAAGGTTAGTTTTTGTGTGGTGATTGGCTGGGTGTTATGTTGTGGTTTGGGTGCTGTGTGTTGGAATACGAAGTTTTTGGGATAGCTGTTATGGAGAAAGACGTCAAGCAGGCGTTTCTCTTCCGCTTTCTTAGATACTTGATCCTGATAAGCCTTGCTGTCTGGTAATAGTAAGAACTGTTGGTGGACTCCTTTGTTGGCTTTATTTCTGCTGTCAGAACCTTCCTTAGTTATCTTTCTGTTTGCCCATCCTTCCCCCACGCTTAGCTCTGCCTTTAACTCTAGTTCTCAGGTTAGGCAAATGAGTCAAACTGTCTGACTACAGAAGAGTCACATCATAGAAGAATTCAAGGCTGCATGTGGTCAAACAGCCATCTGGAAATACTGACAGGGGATACAGGAGAAGCGGGGTTTGTCTAGTCAGACTCTTCTATATAGCTTTCCCAGCTGGATAGTTCCTTTTTTCCTGCACAACTTTGGGAAGGTCAGGGAGGCACCATTTGAGCTGGCAGCAGCCACCTTGGTCTTGGTTGTTTCCATGCAGCCCTTTTAAAGTGCAGAGATGTCATTTCAACCTGCAGCCACAACCATCATATCGTGCTGAGCTGGGCTACTTTTTTGTACTCTTTACAATAAAATCAGATAGCTTACTGCTATCTGATTTTTGCTTTTCTGTGAGCAGTATTTTGCTTTTCTGTGAGCAGAATTTTGCTTTTCTGTGAGCAGTATATATATATCATTTCTGCTAAGGCAAAAATTTGTTCCTCTTCGCCTGATGGTGATGGCCAGTATGCAGCCACATCAGGAACCTTCCTTGTGAATAGAAATTGAGATGACCACCACTGCTAAGGCCAAGCAGACAGTGAGGGAAAAGTAAAATGCATATGTCAGTCTGGTTTTTTCCTGTGGAAAAGTGTTTTTGTTTTTTTTTCACTATCAGACCTTTCACTGTTTGCTTCCAACAAAGTCAATTTACTTAAGATTGCATCACCTAGGGCCGGGATTCAAAGAATTGCAGGTCTGAGATAGCTGGGAATACTGCTTTTTTGTTTGCATAAGATGGAAAACCTTGTATGTGCTTGTCATTGTGCCAAATCATTCTCTAGTCAGTTTTAGACTGACAGTTCATATCAATGTCTTCAGACTTCAGGGGTGGAAAATTGTATACTTAAATGTCCAACCTAAATGTCTGGTAGATGTGAATAAGTTAGTGGAAATAGATGCTTCCTACATTGTGTTAGTGCTCATGCCTGGTTAACCTGTGGAATGTGGCTACAATTGCTTCTAAAGAGTACCTTTATAAAGCCAAATTATAGTAATCCTACTTGTTCTAGTTGAATGGGGTAAAACAAATGGATGGATCAGATTATATAGAATGTGGGAGTTATGTCAATGCCCATTTAAATTTCTATTCTATGACAGAGGAGGCAGTTAGGAACACTTCTCTGTCTCCATTGTGCTGCCTGGAACAAACTGGCATTGGTCTCCCATAATATGCAATATCTTTTTCAACATACTTAATAGAGAGAGCCAGAACAATTGATGGCATACTTTCAACAATTTATATCATTCTTTATGAACATAATTGATTAGATTTGCCTTGATTTAGACTCCATCATTGGGATGTAACTTCAGCAATCACTTGTCCTGTAATTTTGGATCCTTTCCAGCTTATACAGTTCAAGAATGTGCACATATGAATAAATTAGCATCATCGCCTATTTTTTCAACCTTTGCCCCTCCTGGCACAAGCTGCAGCGTTAAAGAAATTAATAATTGCTTCCTTACAGAAGAGATATACTCCCAAGTTGCCTAAAGATGTATCTCAAATTGGGAAATTTGTGCAATTATAGGCCAGTTGCAAACATTACATTTCTGGGACAAATCATTAAGAACATGCCCTGACAATTCCAAATGGATTTAAGTGATACAAGTAGTCCTTGAGATATGACAGTCATTCAGCAACCATTCAAAGGCCATGGTGGTGCAATGGTTAGAATTCTGCTCACTGCGAGGAGTTTGATCCTGACCGGGTCAAGATTGACTCAGCCTTTCATCCTTCCAAGGTCGGTAAAATGAGGACCCAGATTGTTGGGGGCAATAAAACCAACAAAAAAACCCACCAACAGTTCTTACTATTACCAAACAGCAATATGCTGACTCTGTAAACCATTTAGAGTATGCTGTAAAGCACTATGAAGTGGTGTATAAGTCTAAGTGCTATTGCTTTTGCTATTCAAAGTTATGATTGTGCTGAACAAGAGGCATTTATGATTGGTCAATGAAGTTGCAGTCATTGCAGCAATCCTGCAGTCACATGAATGCAATTCAGCCGCCTGGCAATTGGCTCACAGTTCCAATAGATGCAGCGTCCCACAGTCACATATATGTCATTTGTGACCTTCCCTTTGGCTTCTCACAAGCAAAGACAATGGGAAAGCTGACATGGAAAGTCACAAGTCTTTGCCAAAAGCTTATCTTGCTGCTTTTTCTACCAAGGAGCCATACTACGGAGTACAGGATCCCAGGATTTTTGTGTACTGCATAGCACCTTCTATCTACTCTTAGTGTGTGCACATCTGCACTCCCTTCCCTACCCATGGTCCTTTCTGGCACCCTGCATGCCATAGCATTGGCCTGCAACCCCTGCTGGCCTGTCTGCAGTTGTAGGCACCTGCCCACAGCCACTCATTCCCCCATGCTCTTTAGCTGGGACCCCAGCTTTCCCCCCAATAACCCATGTAGTCCTGGGGTTATGAAAGCAACTGGGACTGCCAGGATTGCCCTCACTATGTGATGTGGTCATGTAGCATTATGCTTTACGACCTCATCACTTAGTCTAGTCCCAATTGCTGTTGTAACTCAAGGATTACCTGTACTGATTTCCTCTATTTCACTCCTCTGTTTCAACCAGATTATGATTCTGAAACAATTTTAGTTGATGGGTGAATTGTTGATGAAGCTGGATAAGGAAAGTATATCTGTGCTAATCCTTCTGGATTGCAGCATTAACATCTGTGGTATTCTTCTGGATCACTTGGTAGGGGTAATTTGGGCATTAGTATATGGTGGTTCTTTCATTCTTGTCAGGCTATGCCCTGAAAGTGAAGCTGGGAGTTTATAAAGTATACAATTTATACTGAAAACTCTGCACTGGTGGCCAATACCTAAATGGACACGAGCGCTTAATGGCCCGATTCTTTGCTTATTTTTCTATGATTTAAAT
This sequence comes from Protobothrops mucrosquamatus, assembly GCF_001527695.2. Taxonomy (NCBI): domain Eukaryota; kingdom Metazoa; phylum Chordata; class Lepidosauria; order Squamata; family Viperidae; genus Protobothrops; species Protobothrops mucrosquamatus. The sequence goes on from NW_015386477.1 coordinate 1,336,371, forward strand.
ATGTAAGTGGAAATCAAACTGAGAATAAATCAGGAAACCTTATACAAACCATGCAGTCCCATTTACAGATGCAGTCCCGTTCTTTACAATGTATAGATTACAGTCTCATTCTTGAGTTCTCTTAGATAGTTCTCTTGGGTCATTATACAGCTGACTTGGAACTGAATTTTCTAACAGTGGGCATTGTATTTCGCTCCAGAATGTCCTAATGATTTCCTGATTTCTTTGTACTCTAGCAAATTCAAAGTACCCAGTAAACAATGGTGTTCTTTTCTTTAATAGCATCGCTTTTTCTTCTGTGAACTTATAGCTGCTGTGACTTAGCAAAAAGCTGTAATTTGTTTTCATCTTTCCAGAGGGCATTCTCCTAGAAAATGTGACTTGTCAACATTCATTTTAGCAAACTCCAGACTGGCTTTTTTTATGTCTGCCTTTTAGAAGTGGAATCTTCCTTGGTCTTTTCTCATGGATGCCTCTTTTAGTGAGATGATGGATGGTGCAACTTGATATTGTTGTATCTTGATCTTTGAATGTCAGACAGAATCTCTTTCAAAAATTTCATTGGTTCTTTCTATACCATTCAAACCATCCTTCTGTTCAGTCTCGGGTCAGCTTTCCACTTGTGGCCATGTCTAGGGAGGTTGTCTATGGTCCTGTGGACTTTAAACTTTTTGATATTAGCAGTTGTGCTTTAGGAATACGAACTTCTATGGAAATAGTTTTGTAGTCTTGATCCTTACAATGCTTGGTTATTATTTTCTTACTTTCCTCCTCAGAAAACTCTCTGCTTTTCTTTTTCTTGTCCATATTCACTATACTGCACATAATGACTCAAAATGCCTGATTATTTTTATCCATAATCAGTGACTTATTATGAGATTGAAAATATCTATGATACTAATTAAAGAAAACAGCCTGCTTGAGAGATCCAATAATGATTTTATTTTCTAAGGAATACCATTTTCATTTGTTTTATTATTTACACAAATATATGAAGTCATACATCAAAAGCAATGTGTCTGCTCTATGGATACTGGAATAAGAATAGTGGATGTCACTACCTTATATCAGTTTCAACTTTATTTAATAGGAAATTGGGATTTTGGAGGAGGGAAAGATGGATGAATATTAATACTTTCACCTGCATCTGTACACTGAGGAAACAGTTGTAATTAATAAGCCAACAAGAATCTTACTTTTTTGTTTCAATTTATCTTTAAACTAAATTTGTAAACCTAATGATCTTCACTAATATAAAACCTTTATTCCATGTCTAACACTTTCCATAGAATCTATTTTTCTTTGGTTACTTGTCTGACGATTATTGTATGATTGTTTTTGTACATAAAAGGACCACCAATTAAATGGCTTCTTCAAGTCTTGATGACAGCTGAATTACTTCTGTGGCACAATCCTTTGCTGTTCATTGGAGCATTGTTTTTCCCTTTTATATGAATAAACAATGCTCCATCAGGAAGCCTGTCTCTAAAATTGATGATTTTCAATAGAAGTCACTCAGTTGCCTAGAGGTGTTGCCCTGCAATTTGATTCCATTTTTGCTGATGAACAGAAAAGAAGCATCCGGCTTGGCCTGTACAGCTAATGAATTCAGCCTCTCTTTGTTGAATGAAGGTTCTGCTCAAAGAAAATGCCTCCACTCAGTTCATGTGATTCTCTGCCACAATGCATTCCATTTCTGAACTTGCATGTCTCAAAACATTAAAAAAAACTTGAGGTTGTAAGGAACAGAAAGGAATGGTGAAAAGTCTTTTTACATATCACCTTCTACCAACATTTGTCCGTATTTTTGGAATGATTCAGTGGGTTCATTTACCCATCACTTTAAGCCTTAATGCACCACACAAAAATTAAAATACAGATATATTCTATCCAGGGTTATATTCTATCCAGGGATATATTCTATCCAGGGATATATTCTAAAGGGTTATGTAATAGTACAATCCAAGAAATAGGCAAGAGTTCATAAACTGAGGAAGACCTGGATATAACTTTGCTTAGCACACATCTTCTGAATCTGTCCTTCCATATTCTGAACTGTTCCATCACAAAAATGTCCAAAAAGCACATTAACTGAGAATTGCAATAATTGATGCTGTTATATGGCCACAGAATAACCCTAAATATATATTGGATGGAAACACTTTCTCAAATGGGTCTGAATTTCAGATGTCAAAAGTGCACATAAAAAGCATCATTGTATAAAGAAGAGCATAATTAGGTATAGAGAAGCAGTTCCAAAACCAGGGTGTGTTTATAAACATTTGTTGAAGGTAGCCTGTTAGTCTTGATGTTCATTAAGCTTTCCAGGGTTGATAGTTGAAAAGAAATCTCCCTCCTACCTTCAAAGCTGCAGAGAAACAACACTCCTGATCTGTTATGGTTGGAAATACAGTAGTTTAACTCCTCTACCCACCAACCAATTTTATTCCCAGATCCATTATTAGAAGGAAAAGAATGCAGTATTTCTCTGCTGAGGCAAATAATATTCTGCCTTTGTCTACCCCAACCAAGGCTTTGAGTTCATACATCATGCTGAATAAAAAAAATTTAAACCATAGTTTGTTTACTAATCCATAGAAGAAATCGTTCCTCTTCTTGCTCTAAATTGTCTTACTCAACAAGGGTGTTGCAAAATACATGCAATCATGTTAATCTTTTCATGATATGTCAGAATGATCTGATCTAAGGTATAAAGATGAATGAATTTGTTAGAGCTGATTTGCCTTTAATGGCTATGAATGTTTGTTACCCATTGCTATGATTAAAATACAAACATTAATGAGAGTTCTGCCCTTGTGAACTGCAAATGTTTAGCATGTATTTTCCCTATTCATTGATATATAGTAAGAATGAAGTGATTGGTCATTTTATATGCCTTTGACAAGAATGTTTTTGTCCTTACCAGGATACTTACTTTTGCCTGTAATGTGTGAATTAAAGGCTCAGCCTTTTGCCCTTCAGACAGAAATCTGAATTTTTTTTAGAATTGGCAGAGAGAATAATATATACATGATGCTTCTAGCAGTATTTTTAACCATCATATCATGATTACTCTTACCTATATTGCTCCATTATTTTTTTGTTCTGTTTTAATTTTATTCAAAAAAGTTAAAATACAAAAGTCAAAATACACACCAAAAAGTGCATAAAAAAGAAAAAAAAACTTAACACATATACAGTACATATATTATCCCCCTTAGTTGAATACTGTTTAATACATTACTACAATATTAGTGTCCTATGCCTTGTGAAACAGTCCCCCCAAATTTTTAAACTAAATCTATTTGCAAATTATTAACCTGTCATCTGAATAATATATTAATGACAAAATAGTTAGCAAGAACAATAATAATAAAAAGGCAAAATTAAAGTTTCAGAGCCCTCTGTTAAAAACCATTATTGTGATCAACTCGTAGAAAATTTTCCTCAGTATCTATCCCAAATCATCCCCAAAATTAACAGTAATTTGTCCTGGATTAAATATCCACATTTGTGTCTTAATACCATCTCTTATCAATTGTTTTCTGGTTAAATATAATAAATTCAATCTCCAAAGTTGGTTTATCTTCCCAACAAAGTCCAGATGAAATTGATTTCCAGTTAAGTGTGATAAATCCATTCCCCAATTTTCTTCAGTCCTCCTAAGGAAAACCAATTTATCACTTCTCAATAAGGTTTCTGCTATTGTAAAAGAATGCAAACTTGAATTTCAAGGAGACGTATGCAATTAACTCAGTTCTAAATCTATACAGCCCATATTTCTTTCCAACAGATCTGCTGCTTTCAAATAACATTTCTTTTGTGAATCTAATTTATGCAGAGCTACATGCATCTGAATATTTTCCACAGCCATTATCATGTCATCAAACTTTTAAAAAAAGCTTTCAACTAAATATTGCATGTTGCCAAAAAAAAATTTCAAATATCAGCCACATTTGCTTGTCTGTAATCTGATACATTGTTGCTCTGTGTAACTTAGCCAGGAACAAAGAATGCTGAAGCTAACTGAAGAAATAAATAAAGAAGTAGGGAAGATATTTTCTGGATATTTCAATCCAAAATTAAAAGAAAAAAATAAAAAATAAGTTCCAAATATTTTGCAAATTAATAAAATGCAAAAACCCTGTGGTGAAAGTCCAATATTAGATGTAAATCAAATGAAAGCACTTTCACTATCCTAGAACCACCATATTTCCTTAGGGAAAAGCAAAAGTTATTCAAAATAACATAAATCAAAGGAGAAAAAAATCAGATAGAAGTTAAAATAAATCAGCATTCAGCCAGCCGGTCAACTTTTAAAGATAAAAAGCAAAGTGAATCAAAAGATTCAAAAGTGAAATTAAAACCCAGACATGCTTAAGAAAATGAACTGCTGAGAAGAAGATGGATGACCAGTGACTTTCCAACCACTCCCATGGGGAACTGGAATCTTCAAGGCTCCCCTTCCCAGGTGGGTCCGCAGCCAACTGAAAGCCGTCTTGGGTCTTTCCTAAGTGCTCCCATTCAAATCCAGGGAACAACACTGCTAAAGGACCAGCTTTGGCAGCAAAATCAGCAGATCTTTGGAAGGAAAAAGAAAAATTCCTATCGTTCAGCAGCCATCTTGGGAGAAAGTCTGCTCCATTATTATTATTATGCACACATCAATATGTTCAGATTTTGGACATATAATTCTTCAGGAGGTAGAAGAAAGGGCATTTCAACCAAAGCTAGATGAAAATGGGGGGACAATCTCCTCCCAAAGATGCTGCTAATTTGATGTGTTGCAGCTGGCCTATATTGTGAAACGTGTCAAATAAAGTCTTAATGGCAAATTTTGAATTTGAATGTGGAAGGATGGTGGGTACTAGTTTAAACAAAACAAGGATGGGATATTTTTAAAAGCATAAATCTTCTGTGTTCTTAGTCATCTTACAGCATCCTGAGTTAAAGTGGTTTGATGTTACTCCTCAGCTGACAATATTTTCTTGTAATATCTATAAATGGCAAATTAATTGAGACAAATCTGATTTTTTTTTTAAAAAAAAAGTCTATGGATCTTCGTAATATACTGTCTTATATATTATGTAATGTTTTCTTGCTTTTAATGTTTGTTTACATTATTTTGGTAATAAGCATACTTCTGAAAAAATATTAATTGATAAATAGGAGTTCTGTATTAGCTAAATTTTCTCACCTGGCACCAATTCCATGCTTATTTGTGAGACAGATGGGCAAAAATTAAGATGCTTATACCCAGGGCTTTTTTTGTCATAGAACGCCCAGAACGGAGTTCCGGCACCTTTTTTGGATGGAACCTTGTAGGGTAGGCAAGGCGGGCTGTATGACGTGTGTGAGTTCTGGCACCTTTTTTTTTTTTTTTTTTTTACAAAAAAGCACTGCTTATATCAATAGGAAATGGCTAGCTAGATTAATTAGTTCACTATTTCAAATAAGAGACAGATCAGCTCCTTTTCCAGTCTTGCTTCTGGCACAAATTACTAGGTGATTTAAGTCAAGCTTACTCTTGGTTTCTAGCTGTAATCTATACATCTAGTCTTCAAGTTTATGAGGCTGTTGTTAGTATACAATTGAAGCTGTTTAACACCAGCTTTATACCCCACATTATTTTTTTGGGGAAAGGCGCTCTTAATCCACTTTAGGAAATAAGAGGAATTAGGAAGATAAGGAATCTGTTCTGCCAAAACTGTTTTTTGCTGTTGAACAGGCATGCATCACTGAATAGAAAAATTCAAACTATCCTTCTGATACCAGGTGAAATATTTCATGTTTTATATAGAAATATAACTCATGTATTAATACTGAACTTTGAATATATTAAATGTTATTATTTCTTTACATTTCAGCAAACGTGTAACCCTGAGACTTTAAGACCAGAAGCTAAAAGATACTTAGAGAAGTCAATAAAAATGGGGGAAAGGAATGGGCTTCACCTTCCTGCAGAAGTCCAGAATGTAAGTGTAGCATAATTCAATACTTTTTAAAAGGGGGAAATTATATTTGCCCAAAAGTATGGTCTAACTGTACTTCCATTCTTTTGTGTTATATTCTTCTGAATTTAATCTTTCTAAACTGTTTGCATCTCATAAAAGACTGTTTGCATCACATAAAAGGTATGGTAAGAATGTTTTGCCAGGTAGACACTGATATTTACATATCTTATTGGGTGGGATTATTATATTTCTATATTTGTTTCATATTTCTTAGTTTAATTGAACAGTGCATAGCAATAATTTCCTTTAAATATATGTACAACCAACAGCAAACATTAACTGAAGACTCAATGGTGTAGATTTAAAGAATAGTTATGCAATATTTATTAAGCTAAAACTAATTAACTGGCTCCCTTAGCAAGATTTATGACTAATTGGGGATTTGAAGTATCCTAATTCTGTAGTGTTAAACATGACACTATTTTTTTTTCATTAGCTAATTGCTTCCTTGCATTATCTCCCTCTCTATTTCTCCCTCTTTCTTTCTCTCTCTCTCTCCCTCTTTCTCTCTCTCCCTCTTTCTCTCTCTCTCTCTCTTCCTCTTTCTCTCCCTTTTTCTTTCTCCCTCTCTTTCTCTCCCTTTTTCTTTCTTTCTCTTTCTCTCCCTCTTTTTTCTCTCTCCCTCTTTCTCCCTCTCTTTCTCTCCCTCTTTCTCTCCCTCTCTATTTCTCTCTCCCCCTCTCTTTCTCTCTCCCTCTTTTTCTCCCCCCCTCCCTCTTTTTCTCTCCCTCTCTCTCTCCCTTCCTCTTTCTTTCTCCCTCTCTCTTTCTCTCCCTCCCTCTCTCCCTATTTCTCTCTCCACCTCTTTCTCTCTTTCCCTCTCCCTCTTTTTCTCTCTCCCTCCCTTTCTCTCCCTCGCTCTTTCTCCCTCCCTCTTTCTTTCTCCCTCGCTCTTTCTCCCTCCCTCTCTCTCTCTCTCTCTTTTTCTCTCTCCCTCTCTTTCTCCCTCTTTCTCTGTCTCCTTCTCTATTTCTCTCTCCCTCTCTTTCTCCCTCCCTTTCTTTATCTCCCTCTCTCTCTCCCTTTCTCTTTCTCCTTCTATTTTTCTCCCTCCCTCTTTCTTTCTCCTTCTCTTTCTCTCCCTCTCTCTTTCTCTCTCTTTCTCTCCCTCTCTTCCTCTCTCCCTCCTTCTCTCTCTCCGATCGTGGATCGATTTGGAGGTGCGGAGGGGAGGGTAGTGGCCTAGGGCTGCCCCATGTGACCTTGACATGGCCACATTTGGAAGTACCAATGCTGCTCCAGCCAGGCTTTAGCCGGGCAGAGGGAGAGGGAGAGGAGCAAGCCGATCGCCTTCCCGGGAGCCGGGACTCCGGTGCGCCTTCCCGGCCAGCGGGGCCTAGGGTAGTGCCGGGATCGCGCGGTGTCCCGGGAAAGGGACTTCCTGGTCACACTTCTCAGGGGGTGGGGTGGTGCAGGGCCAATCAGGAGCCCCGTAAGGGGGCAAGCCTACATAAGAGCCATGCCCTTTCCGTGGGGGAGTGACACAATGAGGGAGCCAACCAATTGTGGGACGTAGATTCAAGCGGGCGGCCTGAGCCAAGGAGCCGGCGATCACCTCGAGGCGCTGCCACAGCCTGATGAGACCGTGCTGCGCACGACAGGCAGCGCATAATGGCCAATGAGTGCCGGGCGGGAGGTGGTGCTTGAGAGGTGGCTACTGAGTGTGCGGCACCATTGTGGCTGTCAAGCCCCATGGCTCGACATTCCTACAAGGGAAGGGGCCCACGCAGCCAGCTGCCGAAGCATTCAAGAAACGCCACGCAGCAAGAACAGCTGATGTCAGCCTACCGGGCGGCGTGCGGAACTCCGGTGCACCCTAGGACGGCCCGCCGGCGCCTGGTTAGAGCAGCCGGCCAGCACTTCATTGTGGCCGGCTCCGGTGCAGGCGGGGATTCCCTGGCATCACGGAACGCGGTGCGGCAATGTCACCGATGGGCAGGGCATCCCGAGGAGGCTGCCGGTGCCTGATTAGAGCAGCCAGCCAGCACTGCATTGTGGCCGGCTCTACCAATGGCAGCAGGGATCCCCCACAGTTTGCAGCTTCTGCTGCGGTGCCCAGATCGGTTTCCTAGCGTGTGGGCGTTGGAATGTTTGATCGGTATCCCGGTTGAAAAGCCCTGGGGTAGAGGAGCGGTGTCTCAGTTCCTAAGACCATCGGAAATATGTATTTTCCTATGGTCTTAGGCGACCCCTGTGAAAGGGGTCACGACCCACAGGTTGAGAACCGCTGCTCTAGGCTGAAAGTCATAATTTCCAGCCTTTCCAATTTCTGCCTCAATGAGATGGTAAAATATGTTGGATGACCAGAGGTTTGCTCTTTGCTTTAAACTGTATGTAATCTGTTATCTTAAATATATGAAAGTATGGATAAATTAAGAAATACTTACTTTAAATGTGTTTCTTTTAGTTGAAAGCACACCACATTGACTTATGACAAAATGATGCACTTAGAATATATAAAAGGAAATAAATGTATAAAAGGAAATAACTTATGTATTAAATGAATACTAGGAATTTTTTGTATACTTTAATAAACTTTATCATATTTTTTTTATCTGCCTTATCCAGCTATGGTACCATAGTTCAGAAAAGTGCTTAAAAGATAGCAGTTTCCTTATTTTTGTTCCCTTTAAACCAGTGTTTCTCAACCTTGACAATTTTAAGGCATGTGGACTTCAACTCCCAGAATTCCACAGCCAGGATTGCTGGCTGTGGAATTCTGGGAGTTGAAGTCCACATGCCTTAAAATTGTCAAGGTTGAGAAACACTGCTTTAAACTGTGTGCCAAAGATGAGAAGAGAATAATAAGAATAAAGGTGGGCCATGTCCTTGAAAGCAAAACAATGGAAGGAGGTTGTTCACAAAGCATGTTAGCATAAGGAAAGCATCTCTCTTTGAAACATTAAGGCATTTGTGTCTCGTAGCAAGCTCATGGCAGTTTCTTCATAGACTGTTCCATGTTCATGCAGAACATTAGGGACAGCACACTTGAGAAGCACTTGTTTTGAATGTTCTGTACAACTTCAGTAATGAACAGTGATACCTTTAATGTAACATTTTGCTTTTTATATATAAATTGAAATTTAGGAAATCAAGACAATCAAGCAGAAGCTGAGTGAGTTATGTATAGATTTCGGCAAAAATCTCAATGAAGATAACACATTTCTGATATTTTCTCAAAATGAACTTCGTGAGTATTTCTGTTTGCTATTTTTGAGATATGTCTATGTTTCAATAATACCATCATATTAGTAAACACTACAATACAGAAAGTGTTCATGCTATATTGAAATTGTTTCATACGCTGATCAACCTTAATTGCTTTGACAGGTTTTTGCTACTTGTTCCCGTGTTCTCGACAAGGTTCTACTTTGATTTTAAATACTTTATTATTTAACTACAGAAAATAAATGCCTGCTTAAATTTCTATTGTTATCACAACAACGCATTTAAATAGATATTATAATTTTGCTCTTCGTTAATAATAGCGTAAGCATGATTACTTTAATATGGACAATTAACTGATAAAATCATTGCTTACTCATTTGTATGTACAGGCAATTTTAACTTATATTTCAGAAGTAAAGTTCCTTAAATGCCTTCTGTCTGTAGAAAGCTATTGGCCACAAAACATATAAAATGATTTGTTAAAAGACATGCCTGAAAAAATGTGTCCTTATATTAATCCTGTAGTGAAATGTGTTTCTCAGGTGCCCTGCCTGATGATTTTATCAGTAGTTTAGAGAAGATTGAAGCTGACAAGTATAAAGTTACCTTAAAATATCCCCACTATTTTCCTGTTATGAAGAAGTGCAGCATTCCAGATACCAGACGAAAAATGGAAGCTTCTTTTAACAGCAGGTGCAGAGAGGTATGAAAAATTTCTCCCATTAATAATATGTCAAAATAAAATATAAGGACTGTACTAACAAAGCTAGATATGTGAAGGGCTGTGTTAAATTCAGAAGCATGTGCTTTCTAAGTTGAATGTTCCAGATTTATGTCCTATTTTTATATTATATAAAATAATCTATAATATACTTCCTGTGATAAATACATCATCATAAATAATTACATGTTCAAACAGTCTTAAAAATTATAACATAAAGATGAAACACATTAGGATAATACAATTGTTTGTGTTCAATTTTATTTAATTTATTAATATTTGTTTATTTATTAACTTAATTTTAGCCCATCTCAACCACAACATGAATTATAAGGTTGTAATTTTGTGGTCTCTGAGAGAAAACTTTAGGAAACTTATGATTACCTGGATTGCCATTCCAAAATTGGGGGGGGGGGGGGAACTCCCGTCTCAGAAGAATGAAATTTAAATTACTTTTCCTGATTTCTTACCAGCTTTTGAAGATTGTAGCTTAATGGTGCTCAAAACTGTTATTGGAGAAATAGCAAAAAAGGAAGGAGGAGATAAGAAGAAAGGGTCCTTGGATCTGAAGCCACTAACCTTCATGTTTCTCTGCTGGGTCAGCTATTCCAGTACACTGTCCTCTATAAAAAATTCTTACCTTATCACCCATTATAAACAATGATAAATGTTTCTTTGCTTGAAAAAAATATAATGCAAGGAAGTTTTGCCTGTTTTCAGTTCTGCTTTGCCAGTCTGCCACAAATACAACATAGAAAATATTAGCAATTCTGTAACTGGAGGTCTCCAAGGCAAACTTTTGGATTATTTTAAATATATATCATGTAAACATCATACAATGAAAAATAAAACCGCAGTGTAGTATAAAAATGTGAAAGCACAATAGTGAGTTTCAGCTATTTCCATTCTGTCTATGAAAAACAGTTAGCTTTTGTTAATTGAATTACAAATACGAAAATATTTAAAATTGATAGAAGTATTACAGATTGAAAGTTTGGAGCAGGGTGTTATAAAGCCCCTTGAAAGAAAATACCAGTGTTCAAAATAAATAAATTCTATAGTCATATGTATTCTTGGGCATGAAAGATACCAATATGGCTTTCTCATCTTTGCATAAGTTCTGTCTATAATTGAGTGATTTTATTTCCAGAAGCAGAATTTCATAAACATTACTGCTGATATATTTAATTACATTTGTCATATAAGCAGTCAAATGTACAGTATTTTATATTAGCCTTCTCAATTTGATTCCTTCTGGATATGTTGGGTCTAAATTTCTCAGAAGATTTAGTGTAGCTGAATAAAATTCAAGTTATTAATTACAGGCTGAGCAACGAGTGAGTAAAATAGATGGATAGGTTTGCTTGGAAAAGATACATTGTTAAAAGCAGTTATGTCACAAGAAAATTATGGTATTAGTTGTCATTTTACATTTCTAATGTGGTGTGTTGATAATTCTTAAAATTCCAGGACATCATAACATTTCCCGGAACTGAGTAACATAATTAACCTAATATAAATGACAAGCCAGACTAATTAATACCCACTTCATACTGAATTTATTTGATTCATTTCCTCTCTCTTCAGAAAACTTATCAAATGTTCTATTTGTTGTATATGTACTTATACCATTTCCAGAATAATGCATGCAAGCAATGGTTTGCTTTGTATTAAGTTAAGTCATTTTGTTCAGTGTTATCCTGCTGCTGTCTTTTTTCTAGAGGTGCCAGAATTGGAACTGAAACCTTTGGCATACAATCCAGACATTCAATCTGAAAATCTTTTCTAAATAGTGCAAATATTCTTTGTTACAAAATAAAAGGGAACTTTAAACTTTTTAAAAATCCGTTATTTCAGACGAGAATTAAGTTTGGTTGCATTCAAAATTTGAATATGCCGTTTTCAGCTACGTTTGTAACATACTTGAGTTTATGTTTTTTATATTATATTTAATGACTGAAAACAAATGTATTTTCCTAGGAAAATGCTGACATTCTTCGGCAACTTCTTCCTTTGAGGGCAAAACTAGCAGAACTTCTGGGGTATAGCACACATGCAAGTTTTGTTCTTGAAATGAATACTGCAAAAATAACAAACAATGTTACAATGTTCTTAGGTCAGTTTTCATTTAATATGTAAAATATTATCAGAGTAATTTAAGTCATAGTAAAATATTTATAATGAAAATAACAGAGCTTTTTGCCAGGGACCGGATGAATCTGAAGTATTTCAAAAAATTTTAAAAATAGTAGTGATTGTATGTTCATTTAGAGATAATAATTATGATAATATTGTATTAAGGAAACAATTTGATGTGTACGGAGACCAATTCCAGCTAAAGAACTGGCAGCTGTGTTTTCATATTTTTGTGTATTTAACAATGCCTGAAATTTAAGAAGAGTGATTCAAAATTGAACTCATTATTTTTAGTTTGTAAACTAGAGTAATTGCCAGAACATGAACTTAATATTCCTGAATTTTACACTTTATAAAACTTTCCAGTTTTATGTGATTTAGACTATGGAATCCCATTCCACCAGTTCTAAAATAGATACTTTGAACCTAATAAAATCTCATCAAGATTATATAATTCCAAACTGGTTTGGTCCAATTGATGTATAATATTTGGACCAGAGTGAATTGTTTTGCACAAAGTTACTCTCACTATTGTTTTCAGTGAAATTGCTTCTTCAATATCATTAATATTAGCTTTTAGTTATGGAAGAATCAATCAAATGTTGAAATATTTACTGCTTTTATCAATCAGTATCACTCATATAGAAGGCCCAGTGCTCATAATGCTAAGCTGTAATTTAATACATTTGTATTGGGATTATATGATATATAGAGCAAATCAGGAAACAGCAGTACAAACAGTTGGAAAATATTTTTCAAAACTGTATCTTGTTTTAGCATCCAATAATTAGATCATGAGAAAAGTATTTCTCTTTTAAACTTGAATGTAATCTGAACTGGGATGTAACAAGCGCTCAAAGTAATTTTTTCATTTCTGTTTTGCAGATGATCTAAGTAATAAGCTAAAACTTTTGGGTAAAGAAGAGAGAGCATTTATTTTAAATCTGAAGAAAAAGGAATGTGAACAAATAGGTGTTGAATATGATAGAAGGATTAACGCATGGGATCTACATTATTACATGAATCAGACAGAAGAGCTCAAATATTCTGTAGACCAAGAGAAGCTGAAGGAGTATTTTCCTATTGAAGCAGTCACAGAAGGCTTGCTGAAAATTTACCAGCAGCTGTTGGGACTTGTATTTGAACGAGTGGAAGATGCTCATGTTTGGCATGAGAGCGTTACTCTTTACACAGTAAAGGACAGTTCAACAGGAGAAATTCTGGGGCAGTTCTATTTAGATCTATACCCAAGGTAACACCCTTTTTCAAAGATTACATTTGTATCTTTCTCTTTATCCAAGGAACTCTTTCAGTAGACATGATTCAAGTCTATGATTGTATTCCCATAATAGCCCTGTAGGGTTAGACTGAAAGAGGGAGACTGATGCAAGGTCATTCAGTGAGAATCAGTGAAGATTTGAACAAAGGTTATTCCACAACAATGTTTTTCTCATCTTTCCAAACAATATGTTTTTAGGAAATAATAGTAGTTTTCTGAGCATCCTAGTTATGGTTTATCTCTAAGTGTTACATCACACCGCTTCTGTTGATTGTGATAAGTAATGTGTAAGTTTTAATACAGGTAGTCCTTGATTTACAACAGTCGTTTAATAACCATTCAAAATTATAATGGCCTCAGAAAGGGTGCTTTACTGTCTGTAAAGCAATTCCGGCCATCATAAAACATCACACTGCCAGACAGCACATACACACTCTGGTCACATTACTGCATTTCAGGCATTTGGCAACTGGCTCACACTTGCACTGAGCTGCAGCATCCCATGGTAACATGTCTATAGATTCACTTAATGATTGTGTGATTCAGACCTACAACCGTGTAATTTGCTTCACGACTACTGTAAAAACACTTTCAGAATCAGATCCAGCCACATGGGAGCCTTGACTTATGATCACAACAACTTATGGCTGAAATTCTGGTCCCAGTTGTGGTCGTAAGTTGAGGACTGCCTGTATTGTCAGGCATTTAATAGCTGCCTGACTGGTGATGACACAGACCACAGAACATCTCCTTAGCTTCACTACCCTTTAAACATCCTTTTTCATCCACTTTCTCATCATTGGTAAACATTCTACCAAGGTACACAAATTCATCTATTTATTTGTCCCGTATTATTACTGAAATATATTTTCAGACCATTTGACTATTTTAGTCAAAATAGTTATCTTGGTCTTTAATACATTAATTTTCAGATATATATATTTCTTGCTGCATCATACAGACTTACCTTTACTTCACCCATTCATTCAGCATTCCATTTATTATCACTGTTTGTTTGTTTATTTATAACATTCTTATTGCACTAGGCAGCCAACCTTTGGTTCCATATTCATATAGAATATTCCATAATTCAAAGAGATTCGCTTTATCATGTTTTTTCTAAATCAACAAACATGCAGTGAATCTTCTTTCTCCTCCATTCAGTTTATGGATGCACTTCTCCAAATTTGTTTGTCATCTCTCATACCTTTTCAGTCAGAATTCTGCCAGATACTTTTCCAGGATGGTTTAAGGTAATCCCTCTATAGATTTTTCATCACTTTTGTTATGTTCCTTTTGTATAAGGGAACACAGATTAGAGACTTCAAACACAAACATTCTATAACATTTCTCCAGTTACACTGTCATCACCTGCACCCTTTTTCAAAATTCTCACAGCATTTCTTTTCTTTTTATTGTTTTTTCTTAGATATTATTTTTATGGCATTTTAATTCTAGTTTTCACTTTATTAGTCCCACAGAAATCTCTAAAATATATTTTACAGCATATCCTTACCTTAGGTTTCCTCCCAAATCATTTCATTTTTTTTTTCATTTTTAATTCTTTTCAGTCAGAAAAAGAGTTAGAAATTCTTGGTTTAAACTTTTTAATTCACTTCTAAAATTGAATCAAAATTCATGTGTATTTCCTCTGGTTCTGTGAAATGAAATGCTCTTTGCTATCTTTGAAAAAATCCTGTACGGCTGTGCTTTTGTGCATATACATTTTATTATATTTCTTTTATTTGGCTAATATGCCTGAAGTACAAGCAAAGCTGTTTTACTCCAAGCATTCACACACTGCCATCTAAACAACACACAGTTGCTTATATCCCACAAAAGAGGTATTTATTTGTAGTCCTTGACTTACAAGAACTTAATTGAGCCTGGAATTACAGTCATAAATCACTAATTAAGCAAGCTATTATGTGATCACATCTACTTTTACTACTTTTTTTTGCAGCTAGGGAATTCTGGGAATTGAAGTCCCTTCATCTTAAAGATGCCAAGTTTGAAAAAGACTGGTTTAGTGCAAGTGTGATAGTAAAAAATATGATGAGATGGAGTGATACCATTTGCTGTCCTTATTTTACTTCCCAGTTCCAAAAGCTTGGTAGAAAGATAAGCCAATGGTTCAAGCAATAGAATAACTCTTTTGTGTAATTGCTATGACTTAACATAGAGCACAGTCGAACCAGCTCACAAAAACATTCTTTTTCTCTCTCTCTTAAGAAGAGTTGTACTGATTTTTTTTAAAAAGGAAACTGTTTAGCATTAAGATTTTTTAAAAGATGCAATGTATACATCTGACTACTACAACGATAGAACCCCAAAAGCTCATTATGAAATTTTAGACAAATGTATTGTTCCTGACTATTCCAGGAAAAGGATGAGTCATTCATGTAGATATCAGTTAAGAAGTGCCAAATGATTCACTTTCTTTCTTTGTGATGTTTTCCTGTTTTGATCTATTTTATTTTATTACTCAGAGAAGGAAAGTATGGGCATGCTGCATGCTTTGGTCTCCAGCCTGGCTGCCTTCTTTCTGACAGCAGCAGAATGATGTCAGTAGCAGCTCTTGTAACTAATTTCACAAAACCAACCTTAGATCGCCCATCACTGCTGCAGCATAATGAAGTGAAAACTTATTTCCATGAGTTTGGGCATGTAATGCATCAGATATGCGCTCAGGTAAGTACTTGCCTTATTCTGAAATTCTTCTACTATAGCTATGTGGCTTCTGTGCTTAAAGGGAATAGCAGTAAATAATTGCATGGCAAATTTCTTCAACTGAAATATAATTAAAATAATTCCTTTAACCCTGATTTCATAAAAGTCACTATGAGATTTGCCAGTGATTTTTGCAAAGATACTGGTTGAATTAACACATTGTGATGAGTTATAGTTTATTTAACAGTGTTCACTAAATCCATTATTTGTTCTGTTCTTACAAGCTAAACTCTAAACTTTGGTTCTTCAACTATGATGGTTTCCAATATGCTAAGCCATAAGCATACATTACAGTTTAATTTGTTAACTTAGATACTGTTCCTTGGAGGATTAAACCTGCTTGTGCATTTGTTGATTGAGCCATTCAGAATCAGCCCTATTTGTACTCATAAAGTCTACTCTTGATCCTGATTCATTAATACTTTAGAATATTAAACTGGACCAGCTTGAATATTATCTGAAAAGTCTGGTATGAGCTATGGTAGGGTTGGTAAATTGGTTTTGCATAGTCAATTTGTGTTGAACAAAATTGTCAGTCAGTTCCCAGAAGGTAAATAGTGATTGAACAATTTTATTTCATGTATGTGAGCCAATAGTATCAGGTCAAGGGTATAACATGTTCAGGGACGTACTCCAAAAGTGGATTGTCATAAGTTTTAAAGGGTTAAACTGATATCTTAAACAAAGTAGATCCATTTAAAATTCCAACCATTTACCCAAATTGCTGAAATTATTGTCCCCGTCTATTCTGAGACTGCAAATAGTATGCTGGTGGATTCCATGCTACACTTTTTGCAGCTGATAACAGACTTTATTTGTCTGTTTTATTCATTCCATGTGATTTTAGCTGAGCTAGTTAGAGAAAGTTAAAAATTGCAATAATATATCAATAAAAATAAATTGCATTGGGGGCTTGTAACTCCCATGACATAATCTAAGACAAGTTCATCCAATATCCTGAGGAAAGAACCAAGTCTTCGAGGCTTCCTTGAGCAAGATTGGGGCCATCTGTATTTCAGGAGGGATGCTGTTCCATAGGGTATGATATCAAAAAATGCCTGACTCTTGATTCACATGAGATGGCATTGTTTAATGGATGGGGCCTGGACAATGCCAACCCATTGTAGAACAGACAGCAACAATAGAATGTAGATGCAAATATCCAGGGTCTTTTGGGAAATTTGCTGCATTTCTGTTTAGGAATTGCCCGAACCATTCCTAAATATTGAAACTATGGTAAAGAATATTGAATGTTTACTTCTAAAGCTATGCTACAATTTAAAATTCTATCATTTATATTGATTCACATAAATTTTTGTTATTTATATTGTTGTCATCTTTCGTAGACTGATTTTGCTAGGTTTAGTGGAACTAATGTGGAAACAGATTTTGTAGAAGTACCTTCACAAATGTTTGAAAACTGGGTTTGGGAAAAAGAACCTCTGCAACAAATGTCCAGACACTATAAAGATGGAAATCAGGTCCCTGATGATCTCCTTGAAAAACTAGTAGCTTCTAGACTAGCAAATACAGGTATTTTGCTTACTTTTTTTAGTTAATTTGATTTTGATAGTTTTAAGAAAGAATTGTTGTAATTTGAGTCAAGCAGAATAATAAAGAATATATTTTGCAAGATTTATAAAAAAAATCTAAAATGTAAGAAAAGTATTCCCCTCCCAAAAGGGAGAAAAGATTGAAGCCCACTTGGAGAAAATATATGGTTTGTTTAATATTATTTAAATGAGATTATTTATGAATGAAATCTAAGAAATGTATCTTGAATCATCCAAAGATTAATTCTCCCTCAAGCTGAAATCAATATTTTCATGTTGTTTCTTTGGTAACAGTATAGAAGTAGTTTACCATTCCTGAATGTCTTACTTTCCAGACTAATCTTATCTTGGATTCTCCTACTGGTTTCCCATCTAAGGCTAGCTTAGCTTTTTCAAGACCAATCAAGGTTAATTACCGAGTACATGCTGTTATCTGATTTGCATTACACTTAGATAGTAAAAGAATTTAATGAGCACTGAATGCATTATTGAATCCCAAAGGAATGCTTAACTTGGAATCTAGAATGCTTCCTTACATTGAAACAAAGGTGTGCAACCTACTTCAGAATGATCAAAGGTAACTGGTAGCATCTCTAAATGACTACAGGAAAGATTCTCTGCTAACCTTGACTTGAGATGCTAGATACTGAACCCAGACCAGCTTTCATAGTTACAGTTATATAAACAAAGTCTACTGATATTCCTTTCGGTGTTCTTATTTAACTAGGTCTTCTGACTCTTCGTCAGATTGTTTTGAGCAAGGTTGATCAGTCTCTTCATACACAATCTTCTGCTGATCCTGCTGAAGAATATGCCAAATTCTGTGAAGAAATTTTGGGCGTATCTGCAACCCCTGGTATGGAAATTCAAAACTTTTATTTACTCCTTGTCACTATTTTATCAAGAAAAATGTGCTTGTGGATAAATACATAATGGCATTCTTTTTTAAAAGAACACATTGCTTATAAAATAGTTTAGACCAGTGTTTCTCAACCTTGACAATTTTAAGGCATGTGGACTTCAACTCCCAGAATTCCACAGCCAGCAATGCTGGCTGTGGAATTCTGGGAGTTGAAGTCCACATGCCTTAAAATTGTCAAGGTTGAGAAACACTGGTTTAGACTGAGAAAACCTGAGATGAAAATGCTTTAAGTTTAAGGCATGTTTGGATTCAGTTCAGTGAGCTTCAAGCCACAGAACATAAAGACGATATATTTCCAGATGTACATGGCATTCTTGTCAATACGTACAGTGATTCTAGCCAGTCTGAAACATAATAAGCATTTCAATAACATAATTAAACATCTTCAGATTGTTCTCTGTAGTGTTTTATTTTACATAAGCTGTACAGAATTATTATTTGTTTCTTTTAAGGTACCAATATGCCAGCTACCTTTGGTCATTTGGCAAGTGGGTATGATGGTCAATATTATGGATACCTGTGGAGTGAAGTATTTTCTATGGATATTTTTTACAGTTGCTTTAAATGTGAAGGGATAATGAACCCCAAGGTAAGAAACTGGTTTTATTCTTTCTTATCCTTCCCCCCCTCCACACCCGTTTCTAAGTATAGGAGGACAATATGATAGCAGAAAGGAATTAACAAAACATATTTTGTCTATTTCAAGATTGCATCTGGCTTGTTTAATATAAAATAGCTAAAGACAATCTTGGCATTTTTATTAAAGCCATGCATTTGCTGCTATGTTTGTTCCAGGGCCTTACTTTTATAATAAATCATAACGTTTATATTGAGATATTTTAATACTTGATTAAAATTTAATATGGTTTACTTTTTTATTGTTTTAATTGTGAGAGCTGCTCAGTCCTGATGAACTATATATTTAAATAAACATCAGTAGTTCCTGTAAGTAATACTAATAAAATATCTTTATTAGCTTTATTGGCTTCTTATGAAACCCGGTATGCATAGTGCCAGATGGAAAATAACTGAAACAGAACTGAAGATTTAGAAGT
This sequence comes from Protobothrops mucrosquamatus, assembly GCF_001527695.2. NCBI lineage: Eukaryota > Metazoa > Chordata > Lepidosauria > Squamata > Viperidae > Protobothrops > Protobothrops mucrosquamatus. Next base: position 1,355,949 of record NW_015386477.1, read on the forward strand.
TTAGACAGATGAGAAAGAGGAAATGCTAAAGGAAAATAATGGAGGAATAATAGACAAATCTTTAAAGACTTCTTGAAGAGCAGGAAGGACTAGATTCTACTAATACATGAGGCAGTAAGTAAATTCTAGTACCACCAGAAAAGCAGAAGGTGTCATGGAGAAATAGAACTAATGTTTGGTTTAGCTAAAAGAGGAGTAACAAGGTCATAGCTATGGATAAAACTATAGAGCTAATTTGCAAAGAGCCTTAGTATCAATGATATATTGGAAAACCAGTAATAGGGCTATTATAATAATCTCATTATTTCATGCCCAGCTATCTTCATGCAACTTGAGTATGAATTGAATTTTACCAGTTATATGGAATCTTATCTTTATTGCCATGAGATGCCTCCAGGAATATTCAGGACTGGTATGAAAACTATCTGTAAAATGGATTAGTTTTGGGCAACAATTTGTTCCCCAAGCTTGTTTCAATTTCATTTCTGAACATTTTGTTATCAGATTAGGTAACATCATCAGCAGGATTTTCTTGTCTTATTCCTCTTTAGCTTATATATATCTTGTTTGCCACTGGCATAAGACATAGATAAGCTAAAGAGGAATAAGACAAGAAAATCTGCTGATGATGTTACCTAGTCTGGTAACAAAATGTTCAGAAACTAAATGGAAATAAGATTGGACAGCAAACCACTGACAAACCCTAAAACCTGAGCTACAAATATTTTCTATTATTTCAAATGGGTTAGTCTTCAGAGGAAGATAGATAACAGTAAAATACCACATGAAAGCGATTCCCAAGGAATGGATGAATGGAAGAACACTTTCAGATATTTGTATATATAGTGGAAAGATACTGGGAATGCAGTGGAGATGTACTATTAAGGAAAATACCCAAACCCATTAGCTTCCCTGTCATGCCCCTCCCTTCATGAAAGACTATCATTGGGTAGTAAAGCCTGCTGCTGAATCCACAGTATAGTATAGTATAGTTGACTATAGTGACAAACCCTTTATCTTAGCTACTGAGACTTCAAGATAGGTAATCATGTTAATGTGTGGGTTTCTGGGATAGATTCTACCACATGCCCAGCCACAAAGACAGGGCTCAGTACATGTAATCATATAATGCTTCCTTCTTCCACATAACATGCTGCGGTTAAAACTTTCAGCTGGCAAAGATGAATAAATATATACTGGCAATAGAAGATAACAATCTGCCTTAGTGAAGCAGGGACTTGTCTATGAAATTTTATACTGTTAAATCTGTTAGATTTTTTTAGTTGCCATAGATAGTTTTGGATTTTTTTATTGCAACAATCCCTGACTATGAAAACATGCCAAAGGAAAACAATCTTCCGAAAGGATTATAGAAACACAAAGCATATTCCCATAATTATGTAACAGAGAACCCTGGGGAAGTAGAGGCAGAGATTGACCGAGTGCCAGGTAAATTTTTGTAATAAATGATCAGGAGAGATTTCTGTGCACTGTAAACTCTGCTAAGTATAAAACTTGGCTACAAAATGAGCCTATGATAAAAACATTCATTTGTTCCTTCTTTGTCAGTATAAGATGCTTTTAAAATATTTTCTTGTCACCTAGAAACTTATGAGCATGGGAGACTTCATCATGTCCATGCCAGTCACATTGTGGAATGACATTCTGGATTGCAGTATAAAAAATAGCTTGTATAAGAATAGAATAGAATAGAATAGAATAGAATAGAATAGAATAGAATAGAATAGAATAGAATAGAATTGGTCATGAGAGAGCTACAAATTGTTGCCATGCAGGCAGATTTCCTTTTTCTTTACTTTTTGTACATTTAGAAAATTAATATAAACGTAACCTTCTCGTTTTATTTTTTATTGTTTTAGGCTGGAATGAAATACAAAAATCTTATCTTGAAGCCTGGAGGCTCATTAGATGGGATGGACATGCTCCAAAACTTTTTAGGCCGTAAGCCAAACCAAAAAGCATTTTTATTGAGTAAAGGATTATGTACTTAGTAAAACTATGAGTTCTTTGGCAAAAGACGTCACCTAGGAGACCATCTTAAAATACTATCATGAAAATTAAAAAAGACTCTTTGTTAGGGAAAGTCTGTTTGGGATTTTAAATGTTTTTTACCAGTTTTCAAAATTATTTTGTCCCATTTTCATCTCAAACTTCACACAGAATCATGATACCATATTTTTTTTAATTAGCAATATTTGTGCACTGTGTTGAATCTAAAGTAAAATATTGTTGCAATTTTACATGGTAGGTGTGTTAAATAAAAGCCACAACATTCAGCTTTTTGTACATTTTTAGATTTGAATAACAAAATAATCACTACATTTTAGCCTTCTTAGCAAATTTTATCAAAACATTTTTATTCTCTTTTTGAAATCTAAAGAACTCTATCCTAGTGTCCTGAAGGACTCATCAAATCCTGACATACTCGATTATTTTCCATGGACGCGGGCTCAAATTCACAGAAACAACTTCCAAAATGCTTTTTTTCAATTATGATGTGATCAAAAATACAGAATCCAAGAATATTGCTTTAAAACAAAAGTGCTGGGGGGAGAAATAGACGCTTTTCCAGAGTTGAAACTGGCACATAACTTTGGGTTCAATTTCCTAAACCTGGGATATTTTCCTCCTCACACACTGCTATTCCAATGTAAAGAAATTTCTTTTTGCTATAATATGTGTTCCTCATGGGAACTGAAGCCAGCCTGTTCCATGTTCTTTGTCATTGTGCCAAGAACTCATTGTAGCCTATCACCTGCCTTTCTATACTTTTATTATGGGCCTTTTTACATAGAAGATAAGCTGCAGAATTGTAGAAGAAAGAACAAAAAAATGTTACACATGATTGTCAAAGGTAACGTTTTTGACTGTCAACTGTCTTAAATGCTTACAGAGAAAGATTTGTGTGTGTGTGTAAAACTCCTTAGAATCACTATAAGCTAACACAGGCTGTAGGTTTTAAAGAACTTTCAGCAGATAAGAAGGAGGGAAAGTGGAGCAGATGCGCCAGATGATCCTTGGCCTAGAGAAGAACCAGGAAGGAGCCTGATGCAGCTGGAACCAAAGAAGAATCGTCAAAAAGAGCCAACAGAAGGCAAACATAGCTTTGGATTTTAAGCAGTGGTAGAGCAAACTCTATGTGGTTCAGGTCCTGGATTACTAGGCAAGGGAATATTAAAGAGAGCAGGATAATCACCGTGTAAAAAACTGGCTTGAGAAAGAAGAAAACAGATTGGTTAAGTTCATAATATTATATTTGCCTTGAGATACGGCTTCAGAGTTGAAGAATTGTTGAATTTAGCTGTGACAAAGTAATAAAATGGTATGTGTTTATAATTAGTAGTAAAAGTTTTCTATTCAACCCCTTGCCTACCTTAATTAAGAATGTATCCATGATAAAGTGGTTACATGTGGTCCTGGACATACTTGTTTACATCTGGTTGGTCACTATTTTGGCAAATACATATTCATCTGATGAATATTAATCTTATAGTTAATTGTCTATGGAGATTCTCAGCCATCCAGGTCATAGTTATCCCAAAGATGCTTTTTTCCTGAGGCAACTGGACTTTCTTGTTTTTCTTTGAAGACGTTTTGCTTCTCATCCAAGAAGCTTCTTCAGCTCTGACTGGATGTGGGGAATGGAAAGATTTACTCCTGCAGACAGCTGTTAATTTGCATTCTTTTAGCGTGTCTTAAAGCAACCTGGAGGCTTATCTGTATCTCCAGGTTCACCTGAGTAGTGCAAATGGATGTGAAGCCTTCTTGGAACTGTTGAAAGGACTTACAGTTAATCTTTACAGACGGGGATGCAGGGCTGGGCTCCTCCCCTCCCCCTCTTCACGCATGCGGAGTCCGGGAACAGCTGCAAGAACTGGGCGGGGTGAGGGAACCTATAAAAAGAGCAGTTTTGGCAGGAGAGTGAGTGAGCAGCCTTTGAAAGTGACCATTGGTGGGTTTCAAATAATTTAACAACCGGTTCTCTGTCTTGCCTTCGCTCCGTCTTGGTCGGGCTGGGCTGCTCGAGGAGTCGACCGGGGTGGGGGCAGGAGGGTGGGGGTCATCAGGTCCTGGCTGGGGGAAGGCGAGGGGGGCGGGAGGGCCGGGACGCCTCCGCGGAGAACCGCCTCTCGCCAGCCGAGCCTCTCATCCACACTGTGGTCATGTAGGATTGCACAGAAGGGGCACCGGGCAGGGGGCTGGGGGGGCAGCCGGCAGGAGGGAATCTCCCTTCCACAGTGCAACCCCCTCGGCGTAGGCAGAGACAGCCCGGGAGGCAGGAAAGGAGCCCTCACCTGGTGCGGGCCCTGTCTAAACGGCTCTGACAGGGGTGGCAGCTGCTGCTGCTCCTGCTCCTCCGAGTCCCCTGGCTGGCCAACCACACAGTGAAGTAGGAGGCGATGGCGGTGATCCCTGCATCTCCAAGCCTTGCCAGCAACAGATCTGGAAGCAAAGCTGTGCTGCCCATCCTCGCGCTGGTGGAGGCAATGGCGGGGGAAGGTGAGTTGTGGCACACGCCCACCCCTCTCCGCTGTCACCCCACATCATCCCACGCACACGGCCTGGAGGCACACATGGGACGATGTGGGGTAACGGCAAAGGGTGGGCACATGCCAGATCCCGCTTTCCGCCGCCACCCCCACCAGCGCGAGGATGGTCAGCACAGCTTCACTTCTGGATCTGCTGCCTGACACCATCGGCCCCCGCACACAGGCCAGTGAGCGCATGGGGGCCGACGGTGTCCATCAGCAGCCACAACATGCTGCATAATTGCGAACTGGCCACAGCCCCATCGGCGCAGGCGGAGACGGCCTTGGGATGGCCAGAAGGAAGCCCTTGCCCACTTGACGGTTCCTGCTGCTGCTCCGACCGGTCAACCATGCAGGGAAGCAGGACGGGCAGCAGGTGCGCGAGATCCAGTGCCTCGTTGGGCTGCTAGTGAGCAGCCGAGGCGGCTCCAGACCCCCAGCTACCCCTCCACTACCTCCTCCTGCTTCCCTGCCTTGCGATCCAATTTGCCATAGTTTGTTTTTCCCCAGTGGCCACACTTGGATAGAATACTAACACTTATGATCAGCACTTGTGGAATATTGCAAGCAAACTGATGAAATACTTCATGAACACAAACATTCCTAGCATTGGAACAAAATAAAACAATTGGAGAGTTGATCATATTTCCTTCTGTAGTGGTATACTGTACTAAAATTATTTGCAAAATTTTAAGGTTACTTTCAACAGGATGCTTGAGTAAAGAAGCAACAGTCACTTGAGTTTTACTTTTCTTGAAAAATAGCAGCCAAGAAGCTCCACAGGATGTCTTGAGAGAGAAAGCTTGTGAGAAGGAAACCCGCGCAGAAAAAAAGAACCTTTTGCCAAGCTAAATTAGAATAGAGAACTATTTTTGGAAAAGTGCCAGTGAGCAATTCTTAGCCAGGAGCGTAGTTTCATTTTCTAGCCAATTCTCTCCCAGTCAATTGTAGCCTGGTGAAGAGTTCAGACAGGGCACCAAAACAGAAAGAATGAGCCAGGACAACAGGCAAGTGAAATTTATAAACCACTAATAAATCAGGTATTTTTGTAGTGTCTCAGAAGGCAAACCATACATTCCTATGACAAAGCGAGCCGTTCAAACCACGGGCTTAGTGATTATATATAGTCATCCACATCCCCAAAAGACACTCTGGGCAGGTTACAATAAATAAAATAGCCCAAATAAAACTGATAAAAATATAAAAAGTCACAGTAGTAAATAGCATAAAAACAAAAATAATAACCCTGGGATAAGAAAGGGCAAAAATGACTCCTTCAGCAATGGAAGCATTGCTGTTTAAATTATTTTTCCTAATGTTCTTATTCCGAGCAATCTTTCTCAGTCCCATTTTAGATTTCTCATAAATAAGCAATATGACAAAACAACAGCCAGAAGGATTTCTGAACTGGCGGCCCTATCGATAAACAGGAACATGTGCATATTCCATACGGACAGAGTAGTACTTCGCCTGGACCCGTCCTTGCCCAAGGTTAACTCCCTATACCATAGATCACAGGAGGTGGTGTTACCGGACTTCTGTCCTAACCCATCCAATGACATTGAGAAACAGTGGAATGCCCTCGACGTACGTAGGGCCCTACAATGCTACATACACAGGACGGCAGACTTTCGCAGGTCCGAGGCGCTGTTCATATCCTTTCAACCTCCATCCAGAGGTCAGAAGGCCTCCTCTTCCACGATTGGCAGATGGATCAGGACCCGCATTGCCCTAGCATACCAGAGCCAGTCACTGCCAATTCCCAGTCATATAACTGCTCACTCCACTCGTGGCGCTGCCACCTCGACAGCCTGGACAACTCAGGCGTCCATAGAGGAGATTTGCAGGGCAGCGACCTGGTTCTCGCCCTCATCCTTTGTCCGCCACTACAAGGTTGACAAGTATGCAGCTGCCGAGGCTTCCTTTGGGCGTAAGGTCCTGAAGCAGGCGTTGACATCAGAGGATGGCCAGGCCCAGTCAGACTCCCTCCCTTAGGGACACAGGGCTTTGGTATGTCCCATTGGTGAATTATCCATCCAATCATGTTGGAGAAAGGGCGTTGTTTACCTGAACGCCTATTCTCAACATGATGATGGATAATTCACTCCCACCCTAGGGCCTGGAAGCCTGGGTATTATGACAAGGATGTACACACGTACACATATCGCCTAGTCTCAAAACTGGGGAGCACATGGCGTGGTACTGATATTTATAAACTCAGACTTAGTCACGTGGAGCAGGAAGGTTAAGATAACCCATTGGTGAATTATCCATCATCATGTTGAGAATAGGCGTTCAGGTAAACAACGCCCTTTCCGAGCAATCTTTCTCAGTCCCATTTTAGATTTCTCATAAATAAGCAATATGACAAAACAACAGACAAACATTTTATTTGTCTACAATTCTACATAAAGTGTTAATTCTTCATAATAGTCTGAATCTATCAGAGACAGGAATAATTTTGGGCACGGATGGCAGTTAGGTTATAAAATGTATTTTTTCTTCAAAATAAACTTGTGACACTTCTGGTCAAATATAGCCAGATTTGCCACGGGTTGTTGTTTCGATTCATTGTATTATTCTGTATCTTAGCTGGAGAGGGGCAACTGGGAAGAGGTCACATCTGCTTGTTTATGGAACTATTGCAGGTTTGTGGTACTGGATGAAAGAAAGTTTGGGGATTTTGTTTACCTTTGATGTAGTCTTTCTCAACCATAGGAACTTGTAGATGTGGGGACTTCAAGTCCCAGAATTCCCTAGCTAGTTGGCTCTTCTAGAGTCTATATCAGAGGTAGGGAAGTAATGTCCTCATATTTAGGCTGACAATGGGGCTCTTCTTTTAGAGAGTTTATTTTTTTGCTCAAAGACTTTTTCTCATCATTATTCTACAAATAATTTATTTGCACATTAAGCAACTCATGTTTGTATTCTTATAATAATATGGCAATAAAGTCCTAGTGTCTCTGGAACATCTCCAATAGGCTACAAAATATCTATTTTACATATGTCTAATTCATTTATTATATGCCATATATTAATATATCTTAAGATGTAATGTGTAGCCTTTGGATAATATTAGGATCTTAAGTTACTGGTTCCCCATATATTTTTGTTTCTTGTTTCGTGCTTGTTTACTATTAAGATTTATTGGATGGTGATAGTTTTAGCTCATCTCTGGGGACTTAGTTCTGAGTTCTGTCCCCTTATATAAAACAAATTGCAAGTGAAGCTTTCAGTGTGCAGGTGTTAAAGATAATAGTGATGTCTAAAATACTTGATAGTCTACCATTGTTATGAGCCTCAATTGCAATCCTTATTTTAGAATAAGTCTCGTGTTTCAGTACTACTAATCACAGTCTCCTAAAAGAGGTGTCAAACTGCCAGCCCACGGGCTGGATGCGTCACACTGAAACCACACCCACCCCATTACTGGCAATGGGGGAAAAGTCACGATACGTCACGACACATCACGTGACGTTGCGAGTTTGATACCCCTACAGCAAATGCAAAAGAAATGGAACAGAAAAGGCTTGTACTACAGTTAGAATAGGAAAATACAACAATTTCACAATAGATGCTATCTAGCAGGTGCTCTGTTTACCCTTATTTGGCCAGCTTTTGTAGCCTGCTGTTCATAGGGCTGGCTCTCTCCCACTATGAACTAATCAGTTCTATTGCCCTAGATAAGGATGGGAGATAACATATTTGTCTGCCAGCCTAACTCCAGGGTTGGAAGGAGAGATTTAAGATCTCTTATATAATTTGTTACGGGGACCCACTTACCAAGATTGAGAGTATCATATGCTCATATCCTCAGATCCATCCACCCAAAACACTAACCAAGAAGTTGTATAAAAACTGAAACAATTTAAATCTCATATTTCTTGGAACATCTGATAAGTTTGCAAATTTAAAGTCAAATCAATTAGACCACATGTCAGATCAGCTCTTTAGATTCCAGAAATAATGCACTTGCACATCAAAAAGTCAGTCAAATATATGCCACCCAATATTTTCTAGTAATAGATGTTTATTCAATGTTTGCAGATTAATGACAGCTACTTTCTTTGTTAACATGTAATCTCTTTCAAGAGGGTCAAAACAATTGATACATGTATTTGGTGTAGTCAATGCACTAAAAAAAGGAAAATGCTTTTGTAAGAGCAGAAAGAAACATACTACCCAATAGCATATTATAAAAGAGTCTGGTTTTTTTTACATTCAGAAAAAAGACACCATAGCATGGTGATCCCCACTGTCAAGGACAGGGTATCTGTGTATCTATGGGCTTTGGGCAGCCAAATCTCTG
>NW_015386477.1:1366307-1368358 GCF_001527695.2 Protobothrops mucrosquamatus
TGCAACTAATATGAATAATCCAATATATGTATTATTTTTCATCTGCTGTGAAATTAAAACTTGCAGCTCAGAGCAACTTTTGAAAGGTTTTCAGGGAGCATAGGTAGTCCTAGAACTGCTGGTTCTACATTGCTACATTATGCTACTTTCACTATATTGCAGTTTTTATCCCTCCCACATTAATACTAAACAAGTTGGTTGATTTCAGTATTTGAAAAGTATGATATAACAAGGATTAGGCAGACTAGTGGACTGAAATTGTAATGACCTTGGGAGACAGGTGGAATTGCTGCAGATTGGGCAACAGATAAACAACAGCTGAGTTTGCAGAAAGAATGGGGATGTGGCAAAAAAGGGTTCCTCCCTACTTTCTTACATTGTAAAAGTGAGGGGGAAGATTTTTATCTTGTTCAGAAAACTTAGCAAAGGGCCATCTGCTTCAAGAATCATTGCTTGGCTTTTCTCCCAGAAAATTCAGGTTGCAGTAGGCAATGATGTTATTGTAGATGACCAGGCTGAACCTGAGGGAGGGGTCAAATGCATCATAAGTCACAAGTCCCTGTGCGCCCACAAGAGATCTAAATCCAGCCCACCTTGAATGCATCTCTTATCTCCCGTTCATTTCCCTTGACTATTAGTTGGTCAGATTCTTGTAGAGACATTAAGCTAGCAATAAATCTTTATACTCCTTTGAACTGCCTGAATCTTCTGATTTCCCCAGTGCTTGACAGTCATTCTATAATAGGATTCCATCGCAGACTAATTTGTGTATTTTTGAAATGTCAGAGAGTGCAGACACATGCACACAGTTATAGACATATTGCTTGGGTGACCACATTATATAGCCAGCATTTAATTTTGTGGGGCAAACAGTGAAAAAGTGTTAAATCCATTATTGGTAAAATAAAAGATAGTAAAAACAGCAAAAAAATAATACCATACCTTCTGGATATTAAATTCTTTTGCAGAGGTAACTGTTACTTACTGTTGACTATTTCTTCCAAGTTCTCTGGATTGTCCAATTATTTAGGGTCTATATCTGGTTTTCCTCACTTTCTGCAAATTTACCAAAGGTTTGGAAATGCCACAACATCCTCCTGCCATACCCTATTCTGCTCTCACACGTGCATTTATGTTAATATTGTGAAGTTGTTCTGCTTCTGGCTTCCTGTTACCCAATGTTTTTCTTATCTGCAATATTTTTGTTTCTAAGGGGTCAAAAAGGCCATTACCACCTTATCCAATCACCTAAACCAAAATGAAACCCTAGAAACAAAGTTGGATATATAATGTCATGCTGAAGCTGGTGAAGGATTTTCAGCTATAGGACCTCGTTTTGGGTTGAACCTAGATATTCTGCAAATGCTTTTCCAGTGAACTATTGGGTTGTCCCTTTTTCTTCTCAGCATCTAGGGAAAAAATGTATTATTTACTGGTATGTCATCTGCCTTTAGCTTTAGACATGTGCAGTTGACTTGGCAGAACTTAATGCATATCAAACAGAAATCCTTGGCAGAACTTAATGCATATCAAACAAAAATCCTAAAACTTTATTTTGAGATAATATATTTTAAGTAAAATGTCTTCAGTGGAATGGACTTACAGGTGAAACTTGAAAAATTAGAATATCGTGCAAAAGTTCATTTATTTCAGTAATGCAACTTAAAAGGTGAACCTAATATATGAGATAGGCTCATTACATGCAAAGCAAGATAGTTCAAGCCGTGATTTGTCATAAGTGAGATGATTATGGCTTACAGCTCATGAAAACCCCAAATCCACAATCTCAGAAAATTAGAATATTGTGAAAAGGTTCAATATTCTAGGCTCAAAGTGTCCCACTCTAATCAGCTAACACCTGCAAAGGGTTCCTGAGCCTTTAAATGGTTTCTCAGTCTGGTTCAGTAGGAATCACAATCATGGGAAAGACTGCTGACCTGACAGTTGTGCAGAAAACCATCATTGACACCCTCCATAAGGAGGGAAAGCCTCAAAAGGTAATTGCAAAAGAAGTTGGATGTTCCCAAAGTGCTGTATCAAAGCACATTAAT
>NW_015386477.1:1368694-1416411 GCF_001527695.2 Protobothrops mucrosquamatus
CAGGCTGATAGCTTCCATGCCATGCCGCATTGAGGCAGTAATTGCTGCAAAAGGGGCCCAAACCAAGTACTGAGTACATATGCATGCTTATACTTTTCAGAGGTCCGATATTGTTCTATGTACAATCCTTGTTTTATTGATTGCATGTAATATTCTAATTTTCTGAGATTGTGGATTTGGGGTTTTCATGAGCTGTAAGACATAATCATCACAATTACGACAAATCACAGCTTGAACTATCTTGCTTTGCATGTAATGAGTCTATCTCATATATTAGGTTCACCTTTTAAGTTGCATTACTGAAATAAATGAACTTTTGCACGATATTCTAATTTTTCGAGTTTCACCTGTATATCTGTGTGTATACGTATAATCATCTTGAAGTTACCTCAAGTGGCATAGTGTATATAATTACATGGGATGGTCTTGTCACAATTTCTGACCAATAAAACAGTACGTTTATTACAAATTTAAAATTAATAATAATATCCATTCTTTTGAATTAGACACACCAGAATGTCTTATTTCCTTATGATGAGAATGCATTCTCTTGCAAATCTGCAGCCTTTGTCCTCATGATAAAAAAAACCTTGCAGTATTAAAAGTAAAAGTGAATGCCTTACTTAGGAATAGGCTTCTTGGCAGTAATGTTGCCTGTGCCAAGCCAAGTCAATTAAACAAATTATTAGGGATATTGTTTTACCTTGCCGCTAAAATTGTTCCTCCTCCTACACTTTTAATGTAATTTCTCATTTCATTAAAGGAAATGGGACTGCAGCAAAAATTCTTCACGTAGGAACATCTGATTAAAACCTATATGACTTTTTAGCTAAAGGGATTTTGAGAGATGGGATTGGCAGGTGTGTGTGTATGTTTGTGTTATAATAAACAATTAAAAAGAACAAATGGCAGATAATGAAATGAAAACTAGTATGCAACAGAATAGCTATAGTTCTGAATGTAAATATCTTTTCAGAGTGGAAAAAAACAGGGTGAGAATTAGAAAATAAATTTCGTTAATGTTGATTTGGGAGCAAAAAAAGCATTTTCTATATCATAACAAAATATAGCTTAGATATTTCTGAGTTCCAGAGAACCTCCATAGGAGATTTTAAAAGGCATATTTTTGGACTGCAATAGCAACAAAAATCCAGATGACTCCATGACAGAGGCAAAAAGGTAGGTCCTCTCATGGATAGGCTGCTCAGCCTAAGATACACGTCTTTATCAGTTATATAAATTAGGATGTCAAAGACTTAATGCTTTGTGCTAAAGATTTATACCTTTGGAAAGAGACCAACAAAGTATAGTTATTTTGTCTTTGATTTTTAGTTAATTTGCCTATACCTGAGGCTTTGCCAGTAACTAAATAATTGCAAGTCTTCATGCAAATATGTAATAAATTTGAGCAATTAGAAAGATGTATGATTAGAAAATATAAATCTTTTATTGAGTTATTACATCTTTCAAAGTTTGCAATTTATTATTAAAGTAGTCTAAATAGTAAACTTACAGCGGAGCCCTGTTTTATTTATATATACATAAATAAAAACTTGGTTGTTTAAAACTGGGGACAAAACTCCTGAGAATGTAGGGGAAATGCTATATAAGTAACATGGTCCTCACCAACAGCTTCAAGGGGATTTGGAATTTTCAAGAAGTTAGAGTACAGGTAGTCTTCACTTAGGTAAGTTTTGATGGACCCGCCCCCAACAAAGTATTTATGACCCGGTTCCAGAATTCCAACAGTGCCCCTTCCTTCCATGATCACACAACCCCATTTTGTATGCTTGGCAACCAGCTCACTTTTATGGCCAGTTGCAGCGTTCCATGGTCAAATTTGGTGCCTCTATACTTTCATTGCACTCCTATTTAGGTTATCGATGTACTTAATATTTAATAATTGCATATAATACAGGTAGCCATTCACCTTACAACTATTGGTTAGCGACCATTCAAAATTACAACAGCTCTGAAAATAGTGACTTACCACCGGTCCTTGCATTTACAAACTTTACAGCATCCTCACAGACACATGATCAAAAATCAGGCATCTGGCAATGGACAAGTATTTACAATAGTTGCAGTGCCTCAGGGTCACATGATTGCCATTTGAGACCTATCTAGTTGACTTCTGATAAGCAAAGTCAATTGGGGAAGCCGGATTCATTTAAGAACAATATGATTCATTAAAAACTGCAGTGATTTGCTTAACAACCAAAAGATCATAAAATAGATGTGACTCACTTAAAAACCACCTTGCTTAGCAATGGAAACTGCTTCCAATTGTGATTGTAAGTTGAGGACTACCTCTATAGGGTATTCATAATGAATATGGCAATTAAACTGGGTTTCTCCTAAATAGTTACACTTGGAGGAGAATCTGCAGCGAATCACCTTTGTCATCCTTACTTTCATAACAGAGAAACGTCGAATCTCAGCCTCTTATTTCTGTGACTTAAACCTAAATTTCATCTCCCATATGTCTGATCTGTCATAAATGTCATCAACTTTTTCTGTTCTAAATATAACTTATGACCAGCTGATTTGATAACTTTCATGTACTCTGAGGAAGGGCAAGAGCTGAGTAACAGAGAGCATGTTGTGAAATATCAGTGACTCATATTATGCCCTATAAATCTAAATGGATATGAGATAACAAAGCTGAGAAAATGCTTCTTGGCAGTACTGGATTGAATAGATTTGGCTCTGGGCTTCTTGGATCATCAGCACTGAAAAGAAATATGTTCATTTTCTCACTATTTAACACACATGTGTGGCCCATGATACAGTCTTTGGACAACTGCATGCAGTCTGAGAGCCAAATACTCTTCCTCAAACATCTCTGGGTGCATGAAGGAGTGGAGGGGAGGGAAAACCTACCTCAGAGCAGAAATCATGTTTTTTGGTAGCCTTTCCTTTGAACAAGAGGAGGAAAAATGTGGTAAATCTCTTTCTCCTTCGGTACAGCTTCCTTACTGAAGGTGGAAAGGTATGATGTCATGAAGAAGCAGAATGCACTAGGGAGGCTTTTAGTTATTGGATAGATTTATTTAACACTTCTTTTTTAATAGATACAGTATGCGTAGAATCTGGATCATATTCAGACTGCTTGAATACTGCTGTATAACATATCTTTTACGGTTGTAAATAAGAATAAAATGAGAAGAAATGAGGGCACTTTGATATAGTGATTAAGACACTGGGATACTGTGAACTCTAGTCCCGCCTTTGGCATAAAGCCAGCTGGTGACCTTGCACACACTTTCAGCTCTACAAAGAAGGCAATGGCAAACTACTTCAAAAATCTTGCCAAGAAAACCACAAGGGCTAGCCAAGCAGTCATCAAGAGTCAACAATGACTCAAAGTGGGGAGTGGGGTGGGGGAAAGCAGCAATTAAAATTTCTGCTGAGCATACACTCCTAACTCCCATATAGAAAAATTGGTGATACAAATTGGAAAATAAATGCTTTGTTCTGATTCACTTGGACTTGCGTGGAGAGGGAGTGGTGGAAAATATGTTAGCCATATTGGCTCATTTTGCTATCAAAATGTCAGCTGTCCAAGGAAATCAAATACATAGCAGGAACTTAGAACACTCCCCTTCACTGTGTAAAACAATTGTACAGAATATATGTATTTGTGTACTCTTTCTATTGGTGTAGTGTCTTGCTGTGGATTGTTTTGTTGCATTAAGTATTGCATGCCAGCCTTATGATCTCAGCTGAGTTACGGGTACCAGAGAGCCACAATTTCTGCCTCTCTTTAATCATAACTGATAGATGAGATCCAGTCTGACTCAATAGTCTTGGAACAAATAAAGAAAAGGCTCTGATTTATTGTATTAGACTGGGATAAATGAGACTGAATGTCAGGGCCTTTTCAGCCTATCGAATGCGGCTTGGCATTCTACTGTCCATTTTAACGGCTGGCTTGGCTTGGGGTTCCATCCTCCCCTGGTTTTCAATAAATTTGTGATTGGTAAGGCTATTTGGGCAAAGGAGGGAATGAATTGTCGGTAAAAGTTAACGAACCCCAGGAAGCTCTGCAATTGTTTTCTAGTGCGGGGCGGTGCCCATTCTAGCACTGCTCAAACTTTTTCAAGGTCCATTTCTATGCCCTCTGGGGATATGCGGTATCCCAGATAGTCAATTTTATTCTTATGAAATTCACACTTAGAAAGTTTTGCATAGAGGTGAGCTGCCATAGTTTGTTTAGCAGGTTCCTCTCTCTCTATTCCATTGTCTGACATGATTTGCCAAGTCCTCCAGTAAGGGCTTTCCTTCCGGGCTGACTGTTACTGCAGATCCTGTCTAATGTCAGGGCCCACTTCAAAACCTCATCCTAAGAAAGCAGAACTTGTGGAAGCAGTTTCTTCCAAAAGGAACTTTTATTAGGAGAAGCTGATAGCAGGCATGATAGACAGGATCTTAGGGTTTCCCGTTCAGAGCAATAGGTTAAAAGTGTCCCAAGCAAACCCCACCCCAATAGTTCATCCGGTCAGTTCAAATGGGCCAATCCCCAGGTGTTAAGTCCGTTGTGGGAAACAACTGATAATGCCAGACTGTCTCAGGCTTGCAGCAATGGGTCTTCGCACCTTTCTTTCCAAATGAGGAGATAAGCCAGTTGCCCGGAGGTGCATTCCTTTCTTCCTCCTTCTTCGAGCTGACATCAAGGGGGAAGACAGTTCAAAGAGTGTGTATGTGGAGACAGCAAAAGTGTTACAATGTAGCGATAGAGGAAAAACAAAGAAGCAGCCCGCAGCGTTTCCCCCCTCCCTTCCAGGAGCATGGCAGAACCCAAGAGAATAGAAAGAATAAAGTAAGAATTAGAATTAGAAAGAGTCCCCTTAGAAATGTGGGTTCTGACACTGAAGACCTTCCAAAGACAAAGATACTATTAGACTTGGTACTATATTCTCTCTTTTCCGACACTATAAAAATACTGCAAAAATAAGGAGGAAAAATCTTATTTTTTTCCCTTAAGGATTGCATGTATATTACCGACATTGGCTACTCAATCTAGTGAACTGGCATTAAGTTGACATGCCTTGCTACAGTTTAGTCATGGTGGATTTTAATCTAAGCTTGTTTTTCTTATGCAGATCCTGACAGCCTCAAGCCACTGGTTAATGCTTTTTATGGCACTTCCAACTTAGCCTGGGTTAAAGACCACTCAACTCTAAATGACTCTGGGAGATTTATACTATAAAAATGAGAAACAACAAAGTGAACAGATTATATATGCACCCAAAAGAAATCATATAAACAAACATAAAACCCTGCAAATGTTGAACAACCACCCTATCGCAGACTGGGAAAAATAGCCATGTTTCCAATGCTTTCCTGAACATGGAATAATATAGATACTTCACTACAAACCAACAGATAGATATTTCTTAATCTCAGCAAGTTTAAGATCTGTGGACTTCAATTTCCAGTTGAAGCTGAAGTTCACACATCTTAAAGTTGCTGAGGTTGAAGTTCACACATCTTAAAGTTGCTGAGGTTGATATTGCTCTCCTAGCAATATCAGAGGTCAGAGCCTCTAGCCTTGTAGTATTCCACATTGGAGTAACCATGGGCTTGAGCCCCACCCCACTATGAAAACAGACTGGAATTGTCCACTCAGGTAGGAGCAGAATCATTATATAATTGCGGCAACTCCCAATCCTGTTATTTCCCGTGAATTTAGAATGTTCATTCACTCATTGCACCTTAAATTGCATTTATCTTTTACATTTTTTTGCAGCCAAATCACAGTGCTCACATTCACATTCAACAAATATACTAAAAATCCTTTCCATAGTACTATTCACAGTCCAGAGAGTCCCCCCCCATCCTATGCCAATGTGTTTGATTTCTGTATCATAAGTGAAGAATCTTAATTCTTAATGTGAATGTGAATTCATAAGAATTCTTAATTCTTCTTTTACCTCTTACAATTTTAATTCTCTTGGTTTTATAAAATATTAGCAATGTCTCTACATTTTGTGTCATTTGTAGATTTGATAAGGATTTTCTCTATTTTTTTTTATCCAAGCTAATTATAAAAATATTGAGGAATTTAGGGCCTAGAATTAAAACCTGTAGTTTCCTGATTAACTCCTCCTTCCAGTTTGATAAGGAATCATTGTTAAGTCCTTTTGAGTACTCTGAACCACTGAACCATCATGCTAAGTAAACCCACTTTAACTAGCTTTAATCAGAATGCTTTAGACTAAGCTGTCACTGAAACTGAAGTATATCGCAAGTGGTTGTCAACTTACAACCAGTTGCTCAGTGACCATTCAAAGTTACGTCAGACCTCTCTAAGGACACTTATAACCTGTTCTGAAATTATGATGGCTGGTTCTCCTCTCTAGGTCACATGACTGAACTTTGGCAATTGGCCCACATCTGCAGCCATATGCAACATCCCACGGTCACATAAGTGTGTTTTATTATTATTATTGTTGAAAATTGGCCCACAGCAAACCATTGGTTCACTTAACTACTGCAGTGTTTGTTTAACGACTAGCACAAAAAAGCTTGCAAAAATGTGTCCAGTCATATGACGATCTGATTTATGATTGTCACAGATCACAACTCTGATGGGCAGGTTCCCTTATGGTTGAGGACCGGGATTTCTCAAAGATTTCTAAACTTCAAGAAGACTTTTTTTTGGGGGGGGAATGGGGGACAAGGTGAGGAATTGTTTGTTGTTTGGCCGATTTTACTCAAATATTTTACTTGAGCCATGTTTCAAAGTCTAATCTTCTTCCTGTTTTGTGTTCTGAATTTATTTTTTTGGAAAAAAATCAGATTTAGAGGGCAGCTATATAAGGTTGATTAAAAATAAAATACAGCAGTTATTGAGGGCATTCCGCTTATGAATAAAAATTCTGAATGACTTGACAGCTGTTCAGAAGAATTCCAGAATAACTAAATCACCCATATTGAAGCAAGAAAAATATGATTTGTTTTATAGGATCACATAACACATTGAGTTTTAAGCCTGCCCTTCATTAGTGGTAATTGAGCATCTGCTTCTTATATCTGGTGACTGTAGAAGCCAAATTTTCTGCAAGTGCTGTTTAATAGCATGCAGCAGTTTTTTTGCAGAGTGGCAGAAAATAAGTGGAAATTATAACCCCTACTGCAGCATGATGGATGAATCTGATCTTATTGGTGTGAAACTAGCTTACATAATGCAAATTCTGCTCAGATTGCCTCCAGTTATCTAGAAGGGAAAATCAAAATCCAAAACAATGCTATGACTGGAGACTAAAATAGTTTGACCTGGTTTTTGCATTGGTAGAACACACTTTCTTTGAGGCAATTTCAAAACAATTTTTTCTTGTAGTGCCAAACAGTACAGTGTGTTATCAGATTCAGCATATATGATTTTATATTTAAAAATAATAACTGGCATACTACCGTAATATAATAGGGATCTTCATAAATAAGTAGAAATATATTTTAAATTTGGCAAAAATGTCACATTGCTCAAACACTACATTGTTAAAAAGTATTCATGTGATATTTGTTTGTTTGTTTGTTTGTTTATCCTGATGCATACATGACTCTCAGTGATGCACGACATTAAAAGTTTGGTATTTAAAAAATTGTTTGGAAACTCATTATCGTACTCTAAAATGAACATAATTGTGATTCTGCATTCCTCTTAGGGATCATTACTGGAATATAATAATAATAATAATAATAATAATAATAATAATAATAATAATTAATAATAATAATAATAATAATAATAATAATAATAATAATAATAATAATAATAATAATAATAATAATAATAATAATAATAATAATAATAAAAAATAAGCTATGTCATTATTGGAAAAGAAAATTCCAGGTTTGTATTAAATGCTACTTTAAAGCAGAATCAAAATATATCTTGCCAATAGGAATGAGGGTATATTTATTTTTAAAGCAAACCAAAATAGAGTGACCCATCAACACACATTCCAGTAAATCCACTGAGTCCACTTTTGTTTTATTATAGTTGGGTAATAACTGCCCAGTGGTACAATTTAGCTCACTATCATTTTATTGAACTAATAACCCTGCAGTGCAATTCACAATGCCATTTAAAAGTGGACGTGTCTGGTTAGGACAGTGGTTCTCAACCTTTTTAATGCCGCGACCCCCAACCGGTCATAAGTCAAGGACTAAACCAGTCGTAAGTCAAGGACTAAACCGGTCGTAAGTCGAGGACTAAACCGGTCGTAAGTCGAGGACTACCCAACCGGTCGTAAGTCGAGGACTTTCCCTGCCCGGGAGCGCTGCGCATGCGTGGTTCTGCCCCCTGCGCCGGCCGAGGCGTAGCTGGCAAGCGGCAGAGACGGAGCAGGCCGACCACCAGCTGGCCCAGCTCAAGGGAGGTAAGGCACCCGCCGGAAAAGGGGGAAAAAATGGTGGACAGCCTTGCTTGGCGACCCCCGTGAAATGGTCGATCGACCCCAAATGGGGTCACGACCCATAGGTTGAGAACCGCTGGGTTAGGAAAATACTCCTCAAACTACAGTAATATTCCATTGGGTAACCTGCTTGTTTGCCTTTCCAATGGCCCCAATGCCCTGGTCGGTTGGATACAGAAGCTTGCTATTTCGTAGCTGCCCTACAGAACTATCTCAAATGCAAAGGAAAAACATTTTACACACAATCTAAGGAGTCAAAATGTACTTTTGCTTTTTAATTTCTGCGAAGCTGCTGGCCACTGCCTTCTTTCATGGGTATGAATCTTTTTTTTTTAACTTCTCTGTTTAAACTGCAGCTCTGAGATATCCTGATAATCTCCCATTCAAGAACAATTAAGGATGGTTGGATGTTAGCCTCTCCTACAACTCTTCTTCATTATGGATACCGCCAACTTTTTCTGGCTTTCTCTATGGTTTTAGTTGCAAGAGAAAGGTTGGGGGGGGGAGGGTTGTTCAAATTGGAAAATTATCCTGATTTTTGTCCTCTACAGAGGGCAAATTTTTCAAAAAAGGAATGAGACTGCAAAAAAGTCTCATTAGGAGCACGGCACTGTAGCTTAGTGATGCCCTATGGAAGTTTCCACTAATAAAGGAAGCTCTATAATGCATAATAGGCTGCAGAACAGGAGGTGAAAAGAGATTTTTATCAGGTGAGGATAGATCTTAGTATCTGTGACAGGAACAAAAACATGAAAGGGGCCGCAACAAAAGAGCCGAACCATTAAGAATTCTATAACTAAGTTCTTATTATATTTCCTTCCAATCATCTATCATTGGCTTGTGCAGAAATGCAGTTTCCAAGTTGCAACATGGCCTTCTCATTCTTTCCAGCCTAAAGGAGTATTAGAAAAAAGATACATAAAGGGACTCAGGGCTCTAATTCTCCATCAGTAGGTTCGCTTTAAGCAACCCGAGCCGAACAGGATCACATTTAGGGTGTGTGTGTGCATGCTGAGGGGGAGATAAACTTTTTAAAAAAATGAAATTTGACATGAGGAAAGATTCAGCTGGTGCTGCAAAGAATAAAAAATATTTAAAAATTACCCGCCGTCTATAGCAGAAGCAATTGGGCAGCAGTTCCAAATGCTGACTTTTCCATTCTAAGCCATCCTTTGCCTTCTTCCTGGTCACAGGTCCCAGAACAAAAATATTTTTAAGGGTTGGAAAGAATTTCAGGAGCCAAGTTCTGCATGATTTTAACACTTGGTTTATTTTTCCCAGAATGCTGGAAATGAAATATGTACCGTAAATGGGACAGATATTTTCTCTTTTGAATTCTCCCTCAACTGGACAGAATGGGATCAGAATTTGGTGCATGAGGAGAAGCTGGCAAAGGAAAAGTCTCATCTGAAAATGGGTTCGCTCTGACCAGGAGTGGTGGTGGAGAAAACTTTCCAGAGAAAGTTCCAACAGCACAGCCCACTGGGACAGGCATTCGGGCAATGGCTCAGAATGTTCCTGGCTCTGCTATTCCTGGATATGTGATCCAGAATAGACATACCCAGTTCCTGCAACCATTCATATGTTTTAGCCTCCAGCACCCTAATCTCCCTCATTTTTGTTGCTCTTCTCAGCACACTTTCTAGATGCAACATTTTTTTTTTGTATTGTGTTGACCAAAACTGGATGCAGTATTCCAGGTGTGATCTTACCATGGTATTATAAAGCAGTACTACTTTGTATGATTCTATCCTCTGTTAATGTAGCCTAGGACTGCATTGGCTCTTTTGGCTGCTGCACATATTGTAATTATATAATTATATATTATAATTATATTATAATAATATAATGATCAAAGTTCTGAATTAGATTTATAATAGGTAGAAGACCGAAGGAGTTCTTAATTAAATCATTTATGTCTTTGTTCTGACTGTTGTAAAGTCAAAGAATTAGATTAGCTGTGTATGGAGGGCTACCCATCCTTCCTCAGTTGTAAAGTTCGTAAGATATTCTTGGACTGTTTACTATGAATCATTCCCCCATTCCACCTTAATTTTTTACAATGTATTATCATGGATATATAGGAGATGCAGGGTAAATATTTGCATTTCTTTATGTATCATTGCAAGTATATACATAAAATGGAGTGGGCACTTTTTAATAAAATTAAACATTAATGGACCATGAACTCTACATTACATTTTATAACATAAACAATGGGAAGTAAATGGTAAGCTTGATATGATGTCAGTATGAATCAACTAGCTGTTTACTGGAGCTCTGGAACAATCTTTCCCATAGACTGCATCAGTGATATCATCAATATTCCCAGAAAACTACGAAGAAAATCCTTTGCTTAGTTTTTGTACTGCTGAAAGAACTGAATTTAGAAGTTACATGTAATGCTAGATCATCACCCTGCTTCTTCATGCCCTCTTTTGTTCAGTTTTGTTGCCCTGGCTTCTTATTCTAGTTGCATGGTAAGAAATGAATCTTTTTCTGTATATATTCACTCCTTCTTTTCTCCCTTTCAAAATAGGTTTTCCAACAATGGTCTCAATTTCTCCAGTTCTAAGGCTGAGTCCTGCATGTTTTCAGATGCATCACTCTTAAAAGAATTTGACATTGAGGATAGCAGCTTAATGGGTTGCACCCTGCCTTTTTTTGAGCCATGGCTTATTGTGTCTCCTTAGATTAGCATTGATCTCATCCACTCATGATTTTCAGTACTGCTGGGGAGCCTGTTTTGGAAGCTCATAATATGTATGACAAAACTGTAGAAGTGAATGTGGATAGCTAATGTTACATCCGTAGTGCTACTGAAGACAACAGGCTCTTTTGTGATGCCAGCATATCAGCCTTGCAGGATGAGGAAGGGAATTAATTCTATGGGAATGGGAATGCTGTAATGCTGGGACCACCCATTTTAACTTTTTGCAGGAGTCCCTAGTTATATCTTGTTTACCACAGTTCCCTAGATTCATAGGTGTTATATAGGGTTGCAAGAATCCTAAAGGAACCCTTAGCCCAAGAAAAGACGGCAGGCCAAAGTCCCCAATAAACTACCTGGATGAGTGGGGATTCAAAATCCTAGCCCAATACTGTAATTGCTCCATCATGTTATGTGTTGCAATATGTTATAATTTATTTAAAACATTTCTGTACTGCTCCTCAGTTGAAAAGGCTGCTAGAAGAACTTACACAGTTAATAAGGAAATGCATAAGGGTGAATTTGTGTATGTTGGGAGGAAAGGCTGTAATGCAAGCACTTGGATGTAGACTGGATATTGCAAATTTTTTTCCACTAAACATTTAATATAATGATGGGTGTGGTATTGTATTTCTGTAAGCACTAAAAATAGAATAATAAATACTTAAATCTGGAAATAACCCAAGTGCAAAATTAAAATATGGATGAGCAAAAAATTGGTACAGGATGCCACTGACCATGCTCAGCAAAAGTTTTTTTGTGATGGGTCCTATAATTAGGTTCACAATACTTTCACACTAAAATCACACTTCTGGTTACCCTGTAATGTTCTTTTCAGCAGCAAATAGCCCATGTTAACTGCTGTGATACAATAAATGGGAAACAGATGTCCTTGATCAGCTATTGTAGGAAATCTATAGAGGATTCCATGTATCCTACTGCCCCCTTCCCATTTCTTGAAGCATACTGCATGTTTGACAAAAGAATTCAGTAATTTGATACAATGGCCTCAGCCGCATTCAGTCCCAAACTGCTTTATGGGACTTGGAACAGAGCTCCTGCCTCTTGCCTCCTCCTCCTCTTATATGCCCCCCTCCTTTGATATGAGCAATGTGATTTGATAAACCACACTCTCCTCAGCTGCTTGAATCAAGAAATTGCTGTTGAGTGCTGCAGTACATATAAACCAGACTATCTTAACAGGTCCATAAGATGCGTCTTCCCCTGAAGAACCAACAGCTTCCACTTAGGTACTACATGGCACATGTGTTTTTATATACATCTTTAATTGCTTTTAAAATAATAACAAAAAAGGAACAAAACATAGAGATATAGGCATTATTTAAAGAAATACATAACAATGTTTAAAAATGGTAAAATAGTACAGAAAAAATATAGAGTACAATAGGTTGTTACAACAGTGAACAGTTGCAATCATATATGTAATTATCTAATGCAAATATTTTGCATATATGTAGCAATCACGCATTTAAAAAGTACTGTGTTTTATATAAATGAGTCCCATATTTCATTATATTTAGCCATACAAAGTCTACATCTAGGCCAGTGATGGCGAACCTTTTAGAGACCGAGTGCCCAAACTGCAACCCAAAACCCACTTATGTATCATCAGGTGCCTGGTGGGCGTGGCCCATTGGGTGGGTGTGGCTGTGGTGGTAATGGCAGACTGGGTGGGACTAAAAAGTTCAATCAATCAATTCCAACTTTGCAAGAACTTTCCCGCCCCCCAGAAGTTGAAATTGAGGCCTAAAGCAAAACGGTTTTATAAAACCCAGCTGAAGGCCTAGGACTGGGGCGATGGTTTGCGTGCCCACAGAGAGGGCTCTGCGTGACACTTGTGGCACGCATGCCATAGGTTCGCCACCACGCATCTAGGCAATCAGCTCATAGGTAGCAAGTATAACCAACTCTTCAATCCACTGAGTAAATGGGATCATACATTTATTTTTCTAATGTTGTAGTGTCAATTTTTAGCCACAATAAGGGCACAGAAAATCCACTTACTTTGTCTAGTTGTCAAATTCCATGTACTAGGTATGTAATTCAAGAGAATATTTTCTACAACTTTTAGTTATTGTCGCCCAGGCACATTTATCTTGTCTACTACTTTCTCCCAAAATTTAGCAAGTATAGGATATTGTAAAAACATGTGTTTTAGGGAACCACTGTCCTTATTAACCTCCAACAAAATGCTTTTCTAGACAATCCTTTTCTATACAGACACAATAAAATTCAATAAATTCTAAATATTAATTGTGTTGTTTAAGTTGTATTTTAAGGTCCTACTTGGGCTACATGAAAATTAAATCTTCAGCAAGTTCTCTGCTCCAAAAATGTGGCTGTTGTGTTTCCATTTTGACCATTGTTTCCCTTTCTCCTCCTTTTCTTCCTCCTTCTCCTCTTTTTCTCTCTCTGCTGAGTAAGAGGGAGAGCTTTTTCATGCCAGATGTTGGAACAGATTGCTTCAAAATAGCTTTTGAAAATAATCCAAGGGCCCTAGCTCACCCATTTCTGTCCCTGAACTTCTTGCTATGTTCAGCAACTAACCAATGTGTAACAATATAATGGTCGTCTTTCTTTAAATTGATGCTTGATTATGAGTCATTATTTTTGCTCATAGAAAAATTCTACACAATCACAAAATTCAGATTGAAACACTCAAATACACCAAAGGTAGCGCAGTGAGAAATATATTCATATTTATCATACCATATGATGAAACAAGTATATTGTCATATGGGGAACTCTTTCTAGGGAGGCTAAAGAGAAATTCCAACCTGTTTGATACAGGCTGTCTGTGGATTGTAAAGGATTCTTTGATGCATTCAAGGTACATTAGTGAGTTGACTATGGGCTGCTAGCCAAGCATGTTGCGTGTCGTTTCTCCTCTTCTGCACTCCATTGTGCTGAGTGGCATTTCAAGTACTGATGAACCCCTCCCTCAACAGATCTGCTGACAGCCTATGTGCCAGTTAAGAGTAAGAACACGTGGGGTTTTCATAAACACTAGGCTTAATGGGAAATACATCTTTGAAACAGATATCTAAACAGCAGAGAACAGAAAGTTAGACTGGTCAGAACTTACTTTTCCACCAGAAGGACTAATGCGCCTAACAACAGAATTTCAAATATTGAATTAAGCACAGATTTTGCTCTTAATTTGAAAAGAATATCAAAATGGTTTGCATTTGGTTTTCTTTTCAAGGTTCTTCTGTTAAAATTGGAGATCTCTTTGTAATCTCTTCTCTGAGATAATATGGAAACACTAGATAATATATGGAGACTCTGTGGAAACTGTAGTAGTGGAAAAGAATTTTTTACATACTATTTAGGAGCCTGGGTGGCACAGTGGTTAGAATGCAGTATTGCAGGCTAACTCTGCCGACAGCCAGGAGTTTGGTCCTAATGGCATCAAGGTTGACTCAGCCTTCCATCCTTCCGAGGTTGGTAAAATAAGGACCCAGAATGTTGCGGTCAATATGCTGATTCTGTAAACTGCTTAGATAGTACTGTAAAGCACTGTGGAGCGGTACATAAGTCTAAGTGCTATTGCTAGTGCTATTTCTACCTTAATTTTGGAAGTAGAAAAAAAACCCATAAAATGTAGACCTTTCCAGATTGTTTATCTAGTATGCTTTAGCCACAGATCAATTAGTTCAAAAAAAACTAATTACTTCTCATAATGAGTTATCTTTAATCAAATATTAAACAAAAAAAGGCTTGATATTTTTCTGCTATACATGGTAGTAGAACCATACCTTTGTTAAGTTTGAATTAAAAAGAACAAAAATGTGACTAAACTTTCATATTAAAATTCTTCAGGCTGAATTTGGAAGGAAGGAAAGATTATTTTTCAAGAAATGTTGAAAATCAAGTATCAGCTAATTTATTATGACTATTAATAAAGGGATTCCTAGATTATTATATTCCTTAACTGATGGATCAACTTAGTGACTTGCACATTTTTTTACTGCATGATAAAGTATTTACTTTGAATTATGACCAAAATGGAGCTTGCCCCTTATGGCTGTAAATCATTTTGGTCATGAAACATGTGACCAATTTAATTTTATGATTTTTTGTGGCAGTTAAGCAACTCATTATTTACTATGGCATAGTTTTGTGAAAAACCAGTAGTACTGGTTTTCAGCAAAACAATAGTAAAATGCAGTCACATGATCGTATGACACTGCAAACATTCATAAATGCAGCTGTGTTGCCTAGTGCCTGAAGTGAAATCACATAACCGCAGGGGTCAGCTGATAAGTGCCCTTTTTCAGGTAGTTTATAATTTTGAACTGTTGTTAAGTAACCGGTCGTAAGTCAAGGAATACCTATATGGTGTCTTATAGGAGAATATTTCAGTGCCTCTTGAATAACAGGATTTTCAAGTAAGTATAAAAAATAGCACCGCTCACTAAATAAGCTAAGTTGGGTCATATGTTTGTTCAGTAGGTTTAATGACTTAAAGCAGACCCTTTAAAACCTTTCTGGGGAAAGTTTGGGAAACATGAAATCTATCTTAAGGAAGCTGAGATAGTCTGTTCCATGAATGCATTCCCTAGCCTAACATTCCAGGAACAAAATGTCCATATGATCTCTTGGCTGAAATCCATCAGACAGTTGTGCCAAAAATACCTGAAATATAAGCTGGTTTAATTCTACCGAGTAGATTGGGTTTAATCCAAACATCCAAACCCAAATGACTATAGATCATGCTGATTGAAAGGAAAATATTTTACTCCAAAAGCACTGTACTTCTCTGATTCATGTAGGTTACAAATAACTAGCAATTACAAAAGAATGTTAGCAACTAACATTGGAAATAATATAACTGCAGGGCTGTGAAGGAAAGATGCTTTCTCTATGTTTTCTGCAGTAAATGAGAAATTATTTGGCACTGGGTAGAAAAGAGAGATGCCTGTTAAACTTCAAATATTTTTATTCAGTTGCCATTATAAGGTTGCAGACTAAGAATGGCAGGGCTTTTGATCACAGCTCCTTTGTTTAGATTTTGTAAAATAAAAATAAAAATCCTGACCTAACCAACCTCTGTTTTGTTATTCTATCTGAATTGTGAATGGGACAGGAAAAAAAATCTAAATGGCTTATAAGGCTTATATAAAAATGGGTTTTAACTGGAAATCAGACAATTGTTTTCATAATTTTTATTAAAGATTTTAATTAGAGCAGTAAAAATGAATACAAACTAAACTCAGAAAAAGAAATAAAAAGAATGTAATGTACAAAGAAAGAAAAAAACGAGTGTAAATTAAAGAAAAATATATATAAAAAATGACTTCCAATCTTCATAGCAACAGCAAAATCACATCTGATAACTCTACCCTTATAGGGTTTCAGATAATTGATTTGCTACTTAAAACAAACAATTGATGTGGAAATAATTATATTTGAGGACCTGAACCTGCAATTAATTGAAATAGATGACTTCACTTTATTGATTGGTATCATTAATCATAAACAGATGCAACCCTATAAATGCAACCAGAAACTGTCGCAGCTTTTTAGTATGAACTAAAGCTGATCTTTTCTAGTGACTTAAGATGAAGAAGAGCATAGTTAAGAATTTGTATCCTGATGGTTAGTTTCTGCTTGCATATAAAAAAATAGACTTCGATCTCTGGGCTGTCTAGTCCAGAAGTCTGTTTTCATAGTGGTAAACTCACTGCACAAGGAAACCCAGCAGGTATCCAGCAGGTGGCCTTCAGAGGCAAGTCACCGTCATCAAGGCTAATAGCCATTGAACTCCAAAATGCAGAATGTGGAAAGGAGACAAATATAACCTAAAATATAACCTAAATGTGATAATTTAAAAATTATATACTGTTATCTATATCCAAATTTCTTTTTTTCTGACAAAGAGTAAAGAATTAAATTGGGAGACTAAGATGGACCATTTCTGGCTTTTTTGCCTTCATCAGTTAGCCATACCCTTTATGGGATTCGAACCTGGAAAGTTATACATACTAGGCAGTGATTTAGTCACTGAGCCACAGGTTCTCTTCCCCTCTTTTGCCAGCTGTTATCTATATAAATAAAAATGTAAATGTTCGTTTGTTCAAAATCTTAAATCTCCGAAAGTTCTTCACCGATTGCTTTGAAATTTTGACACAACGTTGCATTCAAATATGCACGTGTTTTTATATACCTATATTATATATATGTCACACCTGTGACAGGTAAAACATGCTTTTTTTGAAAAACAGCGCCATCTGTTGGACGTAAAAGCAACACACGCTTTTACCAGACTGAGCCACAGCAACGCATGGCCGGGTACAGCTAGTATAGGAATATGCATTTTCCATTCTACACTTTCCACCAATTTTGTCTCATTTTCCCCTTCTTCTTTAATTAGAATAGAGCTGGAAGGGACCTTGGAGGTCTTCTAGTCCAGCCCCTGCTCAAGCAGGAGACCCTATACCATTTCAGACAAGTGGCTGTCCAGTTTCTTCTTAAAAACCTCTAGTGATGAAGCACCCACAACGTCTGAAGATAAGCTGTTCCACTGGTTAATTGTTCTCACTGTTAGGAAGTTTCTCCTTAATTCCAGGTTGTCCTGTCTTCTGGTGCTTTGGAAAATATGTTGAACCCCTCCTCTTTGTGGCAGCCTCTCAAATACTGGAACACTGCTATCATGTCCCCCCTAGTTCTACTTTGCTCTAGACTGGCCATACCAAAATCCTGCAACCATTCTTCATATGTTTTACTCTCCAGACCTTTAATCATCTTAGTTGCTTTTCTTTGCACTTTTTCCAAAGTCTCAACATTTTTTTTATAATGTGGTGACCAAAACTGGATGTAGTATTCCAGGTGTGGCCTTAATAAGGTTTTTTAAAGTGGTACTAATACTTCATGTGATTTTGATTTTATGCCTCTGTTTACTTCCTTGCCATCTTCTCTCTTAAGTGGACTGACTGTTTCCTTGACTTTTTTTGTTATTTATATGTTTAAAGAAACTTTTTTTATTATCTTTGATTTTTGTTGCAAGTCTTTGTTTATTCTGAGCCTTTGCTTTCCTGACTTCATCTTTGCAGATTCGGGCTATCTGCTGATATTTTGCCTTAGTTATGTGTCCCTCTTTTCATTTTGTGTACTTATCCTTTTTGTCTTTCAGTTTATCAGAGAGATTTTTGTGCAACCATATTGGTTTCTTCTTGGATTTCTTGTTTTTCTTTTTTAGTGGTATTGTGTTGGTCTGGGCTTTTATGATTATATTTTTCAGTGCTTCCCATACTTCTTGAGTTGAGTTAATTTTCAAACATCTGGCTACTCTTCTCTGTTGATTGACAGAGAGAAAAGAACCATCATCTGTTCATAACCATTATTCAAGCATTTCATGGCTGTTCAGCATATGTTCTTTCTGATTATGGAAAGAGCAGTGGCTTGCCCTCATACAAATTAGCATTAGCTGCATGCTTTTAGACTAGATCACTATTAACTTTCTGGAAAAGAAAATATAACTAGGTTTGCATAAATGATTGTGGCCAAGAAGGCATGGAAGGAACAGGTTCATTTTACCAGAATCCTAAGGTGTTCAGAAGAATTCCAGCCCAAGATGAATCCCATCACTATGAAGGAAAAACATGAGAACAAGATAATGTTTGACGTTGAATGCTTTTAAGAAGAGATTGGACAACCATTTGTCTGAAATGGTATAGGGCTTCCTACCTGAGCAGGGGTTGGACTAGAAGACCTCCCAGGTCTCTTCCAACTCTGTTCTGTTATTCTGAGGTTTTTCTCTCTGGCTTTTATTCTCTTGGCTAGTTTTTGGAGCCTAGAAGCGGATTTACATGTCAGTACGGCTAGTTTGGTTTCATCTCACCATGCTTTACATCTTAATACATTGTGCAGACCCAGATAATAAGGGTTTATTGGGGAAGAAATGGTTAAACAGTGGCATAGCATGATATGTAAAACTTGTCAAAGTGTGCCTGTCCACAACAAGTTGTAATTTGAGTAGTAGTTTTGTTCAGGGCCAATATAAGATGCTCTCTCAAGAACTCTCATCACAAACGTTTTGAGCCAAAGATAGTGTAAAGCATATTCAGCATAATCATTAGATTTTGGGAATATAGTTGTATTCTTTCCATTTGCTAATTAAAATTAATATTGAACTCTGCTAAAGGTAATTTAATTTAAAAATTATGACTAAGATTTTCTTTTTTCCCTATGCTGCAATATATTTCCTAAATGGAAGGGTCCTGCATATATGACATTCCACTTATGAGATACGAAACTAAAAAGAGAAACATATCTCTCAAGAACTCGTGTGAGAAAATAAACTAATTATTTTACTCAGGTAGACAGGTCAGATATCTTTAGAGCATAATAATGAGGAACACTGTGTGTGTGTGTGTTTGTGTGCATGTGTATAGATTCTATAAAAAGGGGGGTGGGAGAAAAGAGTGACTTGCTTCTTATCCTCTTTGAGCAAACCTACCAATTAATGCTAAAGTACAGTATGCCAATGTACAGAGCACTATATGATGCCTACAAGTCACTGCATTTGCCTTTCAAAAGTGGAGTAATTCAGTTAGGATGGTATGCATAACTCAGACTCTCTGACCGGACTCTCACTCTGAAGAGGAGATGACAGAAGAGAAATAGCTTGAGGCAATTGCACAGGCAGAGAGTGCCAAAAGCAATGCACAGCCTGCTGGCACACTTTAACAGAAGCTAATTTAAGGTAAGAAAGCATTCGAAAATGAAACTCCAGATTTTACAGATTGTGCAAAAGCAAGCCAATTAAAATATGGTTTGAAATGTGTTGGAATTTGTTTTGCTTATTTTCCATAAATGCTTTGATTTTATAACATTGAATAATTTGTTTTATTTACAGGGAGTCATTACAAATTCATTTTATTTATTGCAAAGTTTGAAAACCCTGCCTTGGTACATTCCCCACAATTAGTGACATGCTAAATGCTAGTCTGAGAGCTGTGCGGTCTGGAGCGACCCTTTTGAAAGAAGGATTCCTAGGTCTTGAGGAGATCCTTAAGAAAGGCTTTCCTTGCATCATTCTTTTCATCCAATTTCCTCTAGATCTGGAGGTGGAATATCTCCCATCTTATCACAGGTAATCCTTGTCTTACCATCACAATTGAGCACAAAATTTGTGTTTTGCTATGCAAGACAGTTGTTAAGTGGGTTACGTGTCCCATTGTACAACCTTTTTTTTAAGTTGATCATTGCAGTTAAATAAATCATGCGGTTCTTAAGCGAATCTGGTTTTCCCCATTGACTTGGCTTGTTGGAAGTCAGCTGGGAAGGTTACAAATGGTGATCACATGACCCCAGGACAGTGCAGTTTTTCTGAATACATGCCCATTGCTATGAGCCTGAATTTTGATCACATGACCATGGGGATGCTTCAACGGTCGTAAGTGTAAAAAACGATCGTGTTACTTTTTTCAGTGCCATTGTAATTTCGAAGGATCACTAAATAATTGGTTGTAAGTTAAGGACTACCTGTAGATGGTGATCACTAGGTGCTCTTGGCTAATCTCAAAAAGATGGAAGTTGGACTCGCCTGGTTCTTAGATGCTCTATGGAAACACTAGGAAACCGAAGCACTTGAGGCTGAGGTGTCACAAGAACATTCCTGAAGAATGCAGAAGCAAAACCAGTGGTGAGATTCAAATACCTGAACAACTGGTTCTCTGCGTGGATGCAGGCTTGGGCTTCAGAGGCCTAGAATGGACTTCCAGAAGTGGCATCCACGTACTTCTGGTGAACTGTTCTAGGCCTAGGAGGCCTCCTCCAGGCCTCTGAGGCCTAGAACAGACTTCCAGAAACAGTGTGCATTCAGCCGGTTCTACAAACTCAACAAAATTTAGATACCGATTCTGCCAAACTGGTGCAAACCGGCTGAATCGCACCACTGAGAAAATCCTTTTCCATTTGGTTGCAAAGGCAACTGAGCAGAGAGAACTATGAAGCCCTAGGAACCGAGCTCAACTTGTGGGAAGCTTTACCTTTCGTCATATAAAGTATGACTAAGAACCATATATAATTTTATAATCCATTTATTTACTTTAGGATTTGTTTTGCTTGTAAAATATCTAAGCCATTTTCACTGCTAAATCTGTGTTAAGACAATTTGCACTAAATACCATCCAAAAAGTCTCCACCTCTTTAAAACCACAAAACAGTTTCCTTTGTTGTCTCCCTCTACACATTTACTTTACACTGTGACAAATGTCATAATTCTGTATAAATTATCTTTCTAACTCATAAATCTTTAATCCTCTACCTTTTACATTTTTTAATGCTTTAAAGTAAACAAAAATGGTAACATAAAGCTGTAAGGGAAAAAAACTTCAATAAATATTGAATTCATCCTTTAATGGTAAATAAATAAATATGCACAATTCTATTATTTAAATCAGGTGGCTGGCTGGGAAATTCTGGGAGTTGAAGTCCATAGATCCTAAAGTTGCCAAGGTTAACAAACACTGACCTAAAATCAATAATTAACACAATAGGCCAGGCATGTCAAACTCGTGACGTCATGTGACGTTGTGCGACGTATCGTGACTTTTTCCCATTGCCGGCAATGGGGTGGGCATGGTTTCGGCGTGACGCATCCGGCCCGTGGGCCAGCAGTTTGAGTTGCCTGCAATAGACCATATATAATATAATATTAAAATTAAAGTGTACAGTACAGGAAATATATGTCATTAAGAATTTGTAGCATAAAAAAAAATTCAGAAAAGTTGACCAAATACTATGACTTTTCTTGGAAAGGAACTACTTCACTACCCTGATTTATTTGTTTTTCTGTACCTTTTCAAGACCCCATATTCTTGTATTTCTTTCTGAAATGGGATGATCAGCACTGTGCACATATTTTAAACCTGCTTATTCCATATATTTTCTCTCAAATGATTATGATTTCATGATTTAATTTTAAATGCCTGATCTACCAACAACTGTACCTTCTTTTATATTATCTTGTGTTTTGAGTTGTTTGTTATAACTTCCATGGTGGAGAAATCTTTTGCACTATAAAGTATCTTCTACATCAGGGCTTTTCAGCCAGTGGTACAGGTACCACCTGTGGTACATTGGCACCTGGCAGGTGGTACGTGACCATCCTAGAAAAGTGGTAGCGGGGGAGGGGAATGAACTGAACCGGTGGTAGCACTGCACAAGCCGGAGCGAGAGATGGCTGGAGCTGCAGGGCTGTCAGGGCTCAGCGGAAGCGCCAGGATCAGTGCCGCTTTCCAGCTGATCGGTGCTTCTTCGGGGCTGTCAGGGCTCAGTGGAAGCGCCAGGATCAGTGCCAGGCTTCAGCTGGAAAGTAGCACTGATCCTGGCACTTCTGCTGAGCACAGAAGAAGCACCGATCAGCTGGAATGTTGCAGCATCTCCAGGGTCTTGTGATTTACATTCAGATGCTTGGCAACTGATTCATATTTATGATGGTCACAGTGTCCCAGGGTCATGTGAAGTGACCAAAACCTGCTGCAACCACCCAGCAGACGGGTGGAATAAAAACCAATCCCCCCCCACCCCACCCCCGGTGCCAATCCTCAACAGAAATGCCCACAACAATGAAAACCTTGGACAGGAGGAAGAGCGCCGCTGGGCGCTGTCTTGCTCGGCTGTGGCTTGGGGGGCACTTTTTTCAGTGCCATTATAACTTCCAACAGTCACTAAGCGAACTGTTGTAAGTCGAGGACTACCTGTACTTTATCACTTTTTTCCTTCTTTTTTTTTGGTCATCATGTTTTTGACACCTTGCTAGGCGACTGGTGGTACTCGGATGTTGCCATATCCTAAAAGTGGTACAATAAGTGAAAAGGTTGAAAAGCCCTGTTCTACATTAACTGCATCTAATCAATTAAGTTATTACATTTGCATTAGAATTGAAAGAATTGATGTTTCCTTCATAAACTAAGTTATGTTAATTTGGGCATTATGAGTTCTAAACTCAAGTGTATACCATGTTACAAAATATGGTTTTGTACCAGCTGTCAGTGCAAGACCAGACCATTCTGTCTGATCCGCTAGAGAACAGCTGCTGACTTAAACTGCTTAGGAAGCTTTTTATTATTAGCTTCAAAAAGCTATTTGAAATTGAAATTATAGGGAGTTCCTCATCCCTCTAACCCCCCAAAACACATGGTACAGACTATAAATGCATGTTTACAACATAGAGAGCAAGAAAGAAAACCTGAACAGGTTGAATTTATTTTTAAAGTAAATGACCATGTTTTAAACTTATTAAAAAGATTAGAAATTAAAATTAGGATCAGATGTTATGATGGATTACATCTCTTTATAACTCAGATGTTACAATCCATTTAAAAAAATAACTGGCTTTGATTATAGGATCTGGATCAGACATAGCAGCATGCTGTAATATTCTCTGGTTCTGTCTTAGCATCATAGAGTTAGGTATGAACCCAAATTGTATGTGAGTTGGAAGGGTGGGGAGTAGGTCTATGAATAGTTAAAAATATCCTATAATATTCAGTCCCAGTATGTCCCCCTTCCACAATAACTTCCCTTCTGAAGAAATTGAATCAAATCTCCTTCTTAATCATTATGAGATGTATATTTTTAAAGGAAAAGAAATCATCTTTAGACTTTTTTCTCTTGGTAACCAACCACAACCAAAAATAACATTTTCTAAGAGTTTTCTTTGACAAATCTTATTGAATAGGAATAGAATGAGGTTTTGGAAATACCAGCAACTCGACTCTTTTAGAATCTAATTTATATCTGTTTAAAGGAAAAACGTGTTCAACTGCCTACTAACATATTCTCACTTTTGCTGATTATGATAGATCTCTTCAAACTGAACACAAATATAATTTCAGAATGACTATCATGATCATGTAGGAATCTTGGGAAATTAACTTTTAATTACTATAGTGTATTTAAGAGTCTTGGATCCATTGTTAATGACCATATGTTTTACTAAAACTAACTGGTTGCAGAGGAGACAAAGCTGGATCTGAGTTTTTCGTGCCATATGGGATGGCTGACAATCACATATTTCTGACATTATAGGTCTAAAAGTGTTTTGCTGCTGATTTTCATTTGTACTTAGTGTCCAATGCATTTCGCTGCAGTGTCCAACAACAATTAGCCAGCACTGATGGAGTCCAATTGGTCTGATAGCACTTTTCATTGTGGCAATGTCTTGCTGAAATCTTTCACCATGTTGGTCACTGATTGCACCTAGAATTTTGGGAAAGAAGTCCAAGTGTGAATGCAGAAAACAAATCTTCAGTGACATGTTGCACTTCATGGTCCTATATGCTGTAAGACAGAGGTGTCAAATTGCCGAAGCCGCGCCCACTCCATTGCTGGCAATGCAAAAAGAGTCACGATACGTCATAACACGTCATGTGACATGGCAAGTTTGACACCCGTGCTGTAAGAAGTCTATCAACCAGCTGAATGTAATTTGGTGCTCTGTAGTTGCCAAGAAAATTCTTAAGGACATCCTTGAATGCTTTCCAGGTGATTTTTCTCTTTCCCCACTAACAGATCTTTGAATCTCTTGTCATTGATGACATAGCTGATCTGTGGAGCCACAAAAATGCCTTCCTTAATCTTGACATCATTTATTCTTGGAAACATCTGTCTCAAATAACAAAACTCTTAACCATCCTTGTTCATTGTTTTTACAAAAATTTTCATTAGTCTGAGTTTTATGTGAAGTGGTGGCAAAAATAACTTTGTTGGTATGTCAGGTTTTTCTATCCTGAAACCAAATTCTTTTGGAGTGGCGATATCTGTTTAATGCAACATGAGTCTCTTGCATGGCTGTCCCATTTGCATATGTAACAACAGTATTTGGTATATCCAAGCAGCATTCTAAGCTGCAAACAGACTACTTTTAGATCTCCACAAATATTCCAATTTTACTTGTGTACTGGATGTGTTTCAATAGCAGTTCCATGTTTTTGTGTTTCTTTCATGTGTGCAGCATAGCCAACAGGTACTGAAGGCTGTACATTGCAAAACCAGAAGATTTCTATACAATGGTATATGATAAGTTAAATTATAGATTATTTTCATCATTAGCAGTGACTTTCTAAATATCAAAATAAATCTTGTTGGGTTTTTCTGTAAGTCATAAGCAAATAAGCATTATTCCAATGTGTAAGTTGTTTTACATGAATAATTAAAGTCAAAATTATGCATCTATCGTAATTTTTTGCAACCTTTAATTCAAAAATAGTCCAAAAAAGCTATGGCTAAATACACACCAAGCTTCTAACATTATATAATAGAAGTTACATAATAACACTCCAATGTTGTATCCATGATTTTTTTTAGTTATCTGCATTCCATAGATCAGGCATGTCAAACTCGCGACGTCATGTGACATCGCCCGGCGTATCGGAGCTTTTTCGCCATTGCTGGCAATGGGGTGGGCGCGGCTCCGGTATGATGAAACTGGCCTGCGGGCCGGCAGTTTGACACCCCTGCCATAGATAAAGTGAAAATATATTTCCAATATAAAAACGCAGTTCAGAAATTTAAATTTCTGCAGCATTATATAGTTTTTAAAACAATACTGATATCAAAGCTGTTGATTTGGTAATTCTGAAAAAGATCATAATCATGCCTATTATTAGCTTATATTATTCACATTAGAAATAACTATTCATTTTAAAGTTCAAAGCAAGAATTACCAAGTTCAATTAATTAATTATTCAAATTTCACATTTAGGTAACTAATGAAATGAAAAATCACAGACCCCATAACGACATTTAATTGGCCACATATCACAGCCCAATAAATGTAACAGCAAAAATGAATTATTAACATGGAACAGAAGGTTGGGGCATAAAATCCTACCCTCCCGATTCTTCCCAGATTTCCCTGGTTGATCATATTTATTTTGTGTATTGTTCAAAATGAATTGAAATTCAAAAGGGCATCACATAACTTCACATCCATATTATTAGGGAAATAAGGCAGTAAAATGCCCAAAGAGACTTTGTGTCCCTTTATTTTTTAGTCAAAGTATGAAGGCAATTAAATAATTCCCTGCAGCTAAATACAGTCATTCTCTATAACTGTTGGTACAATTACAATAAACAACAATGACTTATCCTGCAGCATTTACAATAGATTATGCTTACCAACCGTATTATTCTCCAAACTCATCATTAGAGTATAATATTAGCAAAGGATACTATAAAATTATTTCAGTATTAATATTTGTTTCACCCTGAACTCACAGAGCAGCAGTTAACTATACCTATACTGTCTGTTGATATTATTTTATCTAATAGGATTGGGTTTATGCACAAACGTATGCCAAACACAGGCTTCCCCCCCTCCCCATTTCAATATGTGGGATTGGTGAATTTGGGGTCAGGAAGAGTTTTTGTACCTTACCTGCGCACTACAAAAGTTTTCAAGATCAACATATGTACCAAAAATAAGCTAAATCTAAAACAGTTCTGATGGTTTCAGATCAAATTCTTATTTTTCATTTGCAAGAGAAAGAGAGCATTTTTTTTACTTATTCTATAGAATAAATCACACTTTCAGAGAACTGCAGCCTGTTCTAACCAGAGTTATTTAAAATATTATGAAATGAAATAATGGTTTTGCTATGGCCCATTTGCAGTGATCAGAACTAAAGCTTGGATGATCCTCTCAACAGTTAACTGGTTCCCAGAATGGCAGCATCTGGGTTATACTAGAGTTGTTCTATCCCTTTCGCTCCATTAATTGAAAATCCTTCATTTTTTCTCTATCCTACATAATCAAGGGCTTTTCAGAGGAGATCATATCACTACATTTTTCTCATTTAATCTGCTTATATACACTAATTATTCTCTAGCTCTTGCTTGTTCTTTCTTGTACTTTTTTGAGCATATTGCATTTTTAGAGTGCTTTGTATATTTATTCCATTCAACTATTCTAAACAGATTCATAAGTTATTGAATCAATTTCTTTGGCAAAGGCCTCCTACAAGATTTTTCATTGTGCAAATAATTGGGGAAAATGGACTTAACATTCCTCACTTTCAGGGTTGTCACTGGGCATGGACCATCGCTTTGGTCACTGGTTAGAATAAGTTTAGAACTGGGCTGTTCCTTAAGTTAATTGGAAAGTTTCTGTTTTACTGAAACATTGAAATCTCAACTGCACTAGAAATCTGTGTTCAGCATACAATTTCAACATCTGTATAAGTCAGAGAAAAACAGCCTGCTATCAGATGTGTCCATTACTAAAACAAGAGACAAACAGAATCAATCTTTTGGCAAACAACTTCAACACAAAGGAAAGTTCTCCCACCGTTTCTTTTAACAACATTTATTGAATGAGAATAATCGTTAGAGAAATCCTGCTGTTACTTTAGAATCCGATTTATCTCTCAGCTAGTTAGGGCTGAGACCTTTTCAATCTTTCACTAGTGGCCTCGGTGTGAACCGACAAGGAGGCTGCTGTTTTACCTGCCTTGCCTCCTAACCCAAGAAATGACAGTTCACTGCATTTCAAAGCTTGGCTGTGAAAAAGAGGCATAAAATTTTGAACTAATTGGTTCACTACCAATCAACTTCACATTTGGGACATACTTCATTTTCTGTCTCTCTTGGTAGGTTAGAAAAAAAGGCATGCATGATTCAACAACTTTATTAGTCCTATTAATCTAAAAGCATACACACACACACACATACACACACACATATACACACACATGGGGGAGAGAGTAAGTATATATTTCATTTGTTTCCTAAGTTCACATTAGATATTGTCTATATTTATTAGTAATGTCTGTAAGTACCTAGTGTCACCTCTGGTGAGATAGGTGGCATACAAATTTAATAAATATTTGTTGATTTATTAATTTTTATAAGTTATAAAAGTTTTTATAAGTTATAAAATCTGATTCAAGATGCTACATTTGTTTGTTACATTTTATTCTGATTCCAGATGCTACATTTATTTGTTACATTTTATTACTTTCTATTATACTTCTGAATACCTTCTGTTATATTGCTTCTCTTTCAAATATTGACAAAAACTGTGTAGTAATCCATGGAGTGAATATGTCACCCAAGCTTTCCTTATCAAACTCTCACTTTCAATTGGACCAGGAAACATACCAGAAACCAATGCAGTGCCTGCTCTTATCCACCAGTACATGGGCTGTTTCATTTTGCACCAAATACAGTTTCAAAGTAGTTTTAAAGTAGACCCAAGTCCATTGCAGTTGTCTAATTTAATGGCAATGAGAGTAACTGGCCTATCTGCTGTGACTGGATGAAGACTGGCTTGGCCATGGTCTCCATTTGCAACTCAGCAGTAGCTGCAAATCTAGGACAGTTGTGGGTTGCTCCTTCAGGAAGTGGTATGATTGGAGCATATCAGAGTGCAAAGTGGTTTCTGGATAAGCAGCAACTTCATAGTCTGTCAGTCCAAGTCAGCTTCAACCTATGTTGTCTCCCGGTAACCTCCACAAACCCACTAGAGATCTCCAGACCTATACATCCCAGGATAGATGGATAGAAACACACACACACATTTATATATAAAAGTGGCATCATCACCATATTTATATACTGCACACCACCTTCTCCTAGTGGTGTTCAGAAGTAGGGTGAGAAGAATCTGCAAGAGAGCTGACCTCTCTAGCTTTCTTTTCTCCTATTGACTGAGGGAGCAGAACCAGTTCAAAACAATCCCTCTTACTTCTACACTTTGCATTACAGTCAAGAAGGATCAGAAAGGTGCACTCCCACTATCTAAGCCTTAACAAAAGATAACTAATGCCATTTCTGTCCCATTCTCAGACTTGAACTTAATACAGTGGGTAAACTGCTTTTTCTAGCCCCATCACCTTCTCAAAAGGTGATCTAGATTAAAAAGGAAGGAGGAAGAGAGTAGTCTAATATAACCTGATCCAAGTTAAGCCTCTTCAGAAGACACTATACTTCTGCCTTCTGTAAGGCTTTTGGCTCAACCCTCTCTCCCAAAGAAGCATTAAACAGCATCCCAGTTCCAGTTACTCTACTCACACCACCCCAACTAATGAAGGAGCAAGGAAAGCCATAGATTCAAGTCATGTGATAGATCTCATGTTTGTTTATTAAATTTATATCATGCCCAACTTGTGGTTCAGGGCACCTCTGGGCGGCTTACAATGTTCTCGACATATCACATATCAAATGAGCCCAGGATCATAATAATCATAAGCTGTGCCAATCATTAAGCAGTTCACCACATGAATTTATGACCTTATGGCAGTGGTCATTAAGTGAATCACCATGGTTGCTAAGCAACCTTGGTGATCTTTAAGCAAATCCAATTTCCATAATGATTTTTTTTTTACCAGAAACTGGAAGTAAATGCTAGTTTCCAGAAAAAAATGTTATAATATGACCATGGGATGCTACAAACAGCTTTAAATGGAGGCTGATTGCCAAGTGCCCCAAATGCAGTCATATGACAGGGGGGCAACCATCAGAACTTCAAATCCAAGTTGTAAATAGCCCTGGAATATCTATCGTAACTGTGAAAGTCATTAAGCAACTGGTCGTAAGTTGAGGACTACCTGTACTTATCTATATAATAATAATAATAATAATAATAATAATAATAATAATAATAATAATAATAATAATAATAATAATAATAATAATAATAATAATAATAATAATAATAATAATACAGTTGGAAGGGACCTTGGAGGTCATCGAGTCCAACCCCCTGCTCAGGCAGGAAACCCTACACCATTTTGGACAAATGTCTGTCCAGTCTCTTCTTAAAAACTTCCAGTGTTGGAGCATTCACCGCTTCTGGAGGCAGGTTGATCCATTGGTTAATTGTTCTAACTGTCAGGAAGTTTCTCCTTAGTTCTAGGTTGCTTCTCTCCTTAATTAGTTTCCATCCGTTGCTTCTTGTCCTGCCTTCAGGCGCTTTGGAGAATAGCTTGACTCCCTCTTCTTTGTGGCAGCCCCTGAGATATTGGAACACTGCTATCATGTCCCCCCTCGTCCTTCTCTTATAGGCTGAAATGATTTCCAGATCACATTACAAGAATTACCTGAAATATCATTTTATATTGTGCCCATGTAGAATAAGGCTCAGGCAGCTTTATAGACAAAATGTATGCAAAAATTTCACAGTGGCCTGAGGACAGCTCTTTCTGCCCATCCTCCTTCAACAGGGAACAGACCACCTTAAATAGTGCTGCTGGGTGACAACTCACTATTAGAAGGGCAAAGATTTATTGATGCTTTGCCACCCTTTCCACCATGATATAGTTTCTTAGCTGTGCCAGTCAAATTCACTATTTTTCTTCCTCCAAGAGTGATCTAACTCTCTCTTTTATTATTTTATCTCCTAGACTCCCTCAATAAACCAAGTGGCAGATAGAGAAAGGCCACTTGAGGGCAATCATGTCAAGTAGCTTTGCCTCTAACTCCAGAGCATAACCTTACTCATCATTGTCTAAAGCAGGCCTCCACTATATTCATCCCACAGACCGCATGCAGCCCACCAAGGAGCCGTATGCAGCCTGCCAGCAGGTTGGGTTTTTTTTAAAATAATGAGTTTACCACAGCTGTTGTTGAAGGATGCATGGCTGAGTGCCTCCAAGCCTTACTGTTACCACCAGCTCCAGTGGTGCTGATGCTCTGCTAGTTGCCAGATTGTTAAAAGTACACCAGGTATTGCTTTGGCCCGCAATGATATTTTACTAATGTGGTCCTTTGCCCTCTACATGTTGTGTAGGCCTGGTCTAAAGAAACATTAAAAAAAATAATACACTAAATATAATTTTACAAGCAAACCAAATTATAAAAAATAGATTTCATGTAATAATAAAGCAATTCTGCATATATATATATATATATATATATATATATATATATATATATATATATATATATACAGGTGAAATTCAAAAAATTAGAATATCATGCAAAAGTTCATTTATTTCAGTAATGCAACTTAAAAGGTGAACCTAATATATGAGATAGACTCATTACATGCAAAGCAAGATAGTTCAAGCCGTGATGTGTCATAACTGTGATGATTATGGCTTACAGCTCATGAAAACCCCAAATCCACAATCTCAGAAAATTAGAATATTACATGCAATCAATAAAACAAGGATTGTACATAGAACAATATCGGACCTCTGAAAAGTATAAGCATGCATATGTACTCAGTACTTGGTTTGGGCCCCTTTTGCAGCAATTACTGCCTCAATGCGGCATGGCATGGAAGCTATCAGCCTGTGGCACTGCTGAGGTATTATGGAAGACCAGGATGCTTCAATAGCGGCCTTCAGCTCTTCTGCATTGTTCGGTCTCATGTCGCTCATCTTTCTCTTGGCAATGCCCCATAGATTCTCTATGGGGTTCAGGTCAGGCGAGTTTGCTGGCCAATCGAGCACAGTAATCCCACGGTCATTGAACTAGGTTTTGGTGCTTTTGGCAGTGTGTGCCTCTCCATTCTTCCTCCAGACTCTGGGTCCTTGGTTCCCAAATGAGATGCAAAAGTTGCTCTCATCAGAAAAGAGGACTTTGGACCACTGAGCAACACACCAGTTCTGTTTTTCTTTAGCCCAGGTAAGACGCTTCTGATTTTGTTTGTTTTTCAGGAGCGGCTCGACAAGAGAAATACGACATTTGCATCATTACATGCAAAGCAAGATAGTTCAAGCCGTGATGTGTCATAAGTAAGATGATTATGGCTTACAGCTCATGAAAACCCCAAATCAGAAGCGTCTTACCTGGGCTAAAGAAAAACAGAACTGGTGTGTTGCTTAGTGGTCCAAAGTCCTCTTTTCTAATGAAAGCAACTTTTGCATCTCATTTGGGAACCAAGGACCCAGAGTCTGGAGGAAGAATGGAGAAGCACACATTGCCAAAAGCACCAAAACCTAGTTCAATGACCGTGGGATTACTGTGCTCGATTGGCCAGCAAACTCGCCTGACCTGAACCCCATAGAGAATCTATGGGGCATTGCCAAGAGAAAGATGAGAGACATGAGACCGAACAATGCAGAAGAGCTGAAGGCCGCTATTGAAGCATCCTGGTCTTCCATAACACCTCAGCAGTGCNTGTAATATTCTAATTTTCTGAGATTGTGGATTTGGGGTTTTCATGAGCTGTAAGCCATAATCATCACAGTTATGACACATCACAGCTTGAACTATCTTGCTTTGCATGTAATGAGTCTATCTCATATATTAGGTTCACCTTTTAAGTTGCATTACTGAAATAAATGAACTTTTGCACGATATTCTAATTTTTTGAGTTTCACCTGTAGATATGATGCTAAAATTGTATTCCATATATTTTCTTTGGAATTTAATTTAAATATTTTTTTCCTGTCATTACAAATTTTCTGGAGGCATGAGATAAAATTTGGTTTGCATGGGAATTTTACTTTTATGAACCAAAGTTATCTCTTAACCTTTCATATTTTTGCTAATTTTGCATGTCATTATGGGACACTGCAAATGGTTGTGTTGTTGAGTACCTGAAATTCAGTTATGCAACCAGAGGAGGCTCAACTGTCATAACTTTGGATTTGACTCATAAGTTACCCTTTTGGGGTCTTTGTAATTTTGAATGTACGTTGAGGACCACCTGTAGGACTTAGATACCAAGCTACCTGATTTCTTGTAGAGTTATTTCCTCTTGTAGAGTTATTTCCTTTCCTCTGAGCACTGACCAGGAAAAGCCAGGTCTTCAAAACTTTATGGAAGGCTAGGTGGGTAGAGGGCTGCTGTACTTTAGGGGGAAGAATGTTCCACTGGACAAGAGCTGCCACAGGAAAGGTATACTTCCTAGCTCCCATCAGATATTTAGGGACTAGGCGTGTGCCCACCCTATCTGATCTGGTAGGATGGGTAAATATCCTTTAAAAAAGGCAATCCTGCAGATAAGGTTGAATTGGAACCAAAAGGAAACTAAAATTCAGTCCAACTTGTGCAAGGTGTTACATGGGCAAACCTACATACTGTGCGTATTGCTACATTCTGGACCAGTTGAAGTTTTTGGGTGGTCTTCAAGGGCATCCTCATGTAGAGCACATCTTAGTAATCCAAATAGAAGGTGACCATTTGGTGACCATGAGCAAAGTGTCCTGGTTGAGGAAAGGGCACACTAGAAAAATCTATGCAAAGCCTCCCCCCTCCCCCCAGCCACAGCCACAGCTGCCACCTGCTTCTCAGGCAGGAACTGTGATTCCAGAAGGATCTGCAAATTGCATATCAACTCAGTCCAGGGAAATGCCACCCTGTTCAGAGTCAGATGAGGTATCATCTGGTTGGGGTGGGGGCAAAACCCCATGGCCACTCTGTCTTGCCAGGGTTGAATCAAAGCCAGTTAGTTCCTCCCCATCCAGATCTTTAACCATTCCAATCACAGCATCGCCTATCTGATAAGGGTGGAGAT
This sequence comes from Protobothrops mucrosquamatus, assembly GCF_001527695.2. Taxonomy (NCBI): domain Eukaryota; kingdom Metazoa; phylum Chordata; class Lepidosauria; order Squamata; family Viperidae; genus Protobothrops; species Protobothrops mucrosquamatus. The sequence goes on from NW_015386477.1 coordinate 1,402,269, forward strand.
ATATAATCGGGTATCATCAGCATACTAATGATACTGAACCCCATACCAACAGATGATGTCCTCTAATTGTTTCATGTAGAATTTAAAAGATGAGCTGTGAAAGGCTCATGCTCTGGGTATACCACATTGCAGAGGCCTAGGGCTAGACCTCTCCTCTCCTGCTAACGCACCCAGAACCAGCCATGGAGGAAGGAGAACCACCGTAACATAATGCCTCTCATTCCCAATCCCTGAAGCTCTTCCAGAAGGATAGCGTAGTCGATGGTATCAAAAACTCCTGAGAAGTCTAGGAGGGCCAGAATGGTCATATCAACTGTAGATGATGCTGCAGAGTGTAGCATAGAAGGCTATTTTTACTTTCTGTGTAAAATAATTCAGATTGTTTCTTTTCTCTAATTCAATACAGTAATATGAGGAAAAATCATGCCCAGTCTTTTAACTCAGTGGCCCTCAATCTTTTGGGCACCAGGGATCGATTCCGTGGAGAGAGATTTTTCTGCAGACCAGAGGGGGCATGGTTTCATGTGCTACCTGCATCCTGTGAATGGTAGCTTTGTTTCTGTGGCCCAGTTTCTGGCATGCCACGGACTGGTGCTAGTCCACGGACTGGCAGTTGGGGACCCGTTTGAACTAGTCAATTTTCTCAGAGCTAGAGAGAAAGGCCTTTGCCTAAACTGTAGCACTGAAATGAATTGATATAAGTCAACATCAACAATAGCACCAGACTAGAAACCAGGAGATCATGAGTTCAAGTCCCACCTTAGCCATGAAAGCCAACTGTGTGACTTTAGGCCAGTCATTCTCTCAGTCCAACTCACCTCACAGGGTTGTTCTTGTGGGGACATAGGAGAGGATGGTGTGCCCGATATGTTCACTGCCTTGAGTTATTTGTAAATATAATAAAGATGGTATGCAAACAAATAAAAGTCATTTATTACTCTTTAGGAGCAAACAAACTCCGGAATGGAAACAATAATGAGGGAAACCAGATTAAAAGCAAGAAAATCAATCATAGGTGATTTGAGATGGTAAGAGAAATGTGAAATAAACCTGATTATATGTAAGTGGATTAAATTGCATGTACAGTATTGAAGGAAGCTGAAGATTTTTAGACTACAAGCAGTATTTGCCTTCTCTTCCACTCTTTGCACATTGTTGACTGTGGGAGGGGGCCTTATATTGGTAGATATGTATGCATGCAGAAATCTTCCTGACTGGCCCAGAAACCCCTTTACATGCCATCTTATTGTGGCCTACTGGCATTTTGGCTAAGATAGATCAAACTTCTCCAAAACCCTCTGAAGGCTGCTTCAAACGTTATTTTACATAACTATCCCATACTGCGTAGGGCCAAGTCGGTGCACATTAACAATAGGCGATTTTGCCTAAACTGTTCCTGATCCGGTGTTTTCCCCCTCTGGGATAGCTCTTCCTCATAGTTCCTCAGTAGTAACTCAAAGATTAGTATTGCCTCCTTCCTCTTCCTTAATGATATTTGTAAATGAACTCAACCCGTTCCTTCCTTTTCCATGCACATTTTTTTCGTAATCTCTTTTCAAGACCCACGACTTTCCCCCCATCTAATCTCGCCTTCAGCCTTTTCTCTATTCCCCTGGCACAAAACACTCAACACCAACCCTGAGATCCACCTCGGTGGTTGGAACTCTCTATCTATCTCACCACCTCTTCCCCCCCACCCCGCGCCGCTTTTTTTTCCTTTCCTACACATCCTAACATGATCTGCTTTCCTTCACGGCAGCCCTTCAGAGCAGGGTCATTGGCTGTTGCTAGCGGCTGCTCTCTCCGGATTGGCTAAGTCGCGCTACCCCTCGCTTCGCCTTGGTTCTAGACTTGTTGTCTGGCTCCGAGGCTGAAAGTCTGAGCGGGGGGGGGAACTGGCGCTGCTCCGGCGCGGGGGGGGGGAGGAGGAGGAGGAGAGTATCATTCAGTCACGCTTGGCTGTCTGGGCGGCGCTGCGGTGCCTCTCTTACCCCCCCTTCCCCGCTCAGCGGCGGTGGTAATCGTAGTAGTAGCACCGCTCCCGCCGCCCTCGTGGGCCGCGAGCGCCCTCCCTCGCTGTTGCCTGCTTGCTCTCCCGCCGCCCCCGCCGCCGCCCTTCTCTCTGGGGAACGCGGCGGAGACGCTCGCGGCGGGCGCCCACGGAGGGAGCTGCCGAGCGAGAGGGGCGGGAAAGGCTAGAGGAAGGAAGGGGGAAGTGTGGCGAGGAGGAGCCGGGCGTGCGAAGGAGAGAAAGACTGAGGAGCGAGTGGAGGCAAGGGAAGAAAGGAAAGGAGGGAAAAACTCTACGGAAGCGCCGCTCTTCTCCTCCCACCGCGTGCGGCGGCGGCTCCGGGCAGGAGCAGCGACGGCGGCGCTAACGGGGGGCTGCGGCAGGCGCTGCTGCTACGGCATCCGGAGCCCGGCCTACGAAGCGGACGCAGAAAAAGCCCGAGGTGGTGGTGGTGGTGGTGGGGGGAGAGAAGGATCGGCCTCCCGCTTCGGAAGAACCAAGCCAGGCTGCTGCGCAGGCACTGCGGCCCCGTTGTTGCTCTTAGCCGCCGCCGCCGCCCCCTCGAGAGGGCAGGAAGTGACTCTGAAGCCGGGACTGGGCGGTGTGTGAGGCACCTGAAACCGCATAGTTGTCGGAGCGGAAGGAGGGCGAAGACGCCGAGACCCACCGACACCTTCCCCTCCTTGCAAAAGTGAAACGGCGGGGAGGGAAAGGGGGGAAAAAGACCCCCCCCCCGCCGCAGTCCCGCTTCTGTGGCCTCCTTTTGTCGCGCTGTCCCGCTGTCCTCGCCGAGATTGGCCTTTTCCTCCTCGGCTTCTCTCTCCTTTTTTAACTCGAGAAAACTTGATTTGGATTGAAACCGTCGCAGAGTGGTGAAAGGGCCCGCGGTGTAGATGGAGGAAATCTGGACAGCCGAAGTGTAAGGTGGGCAAACCATCCTAAGTACCAATTTGTGCGTGGAGTTGGGTTGTTGAATGTTTCTAGGGAAATTTCTTTGCGCCGGAGGCGGGAGGGAAAAGTACTTTTTTCCCCCCGAGATATCCTGATCTGTTCGCTTGCGTAATTGATTTTACGATACGTACTGTAGTTCCCTGGGTTGGGAACGAGCTCCCCTAATTCTGTGAAAAGTTGCAATGTATGTATCTGCCTCGCTACTTGTTCGTGGCCGAAGTGAAGTGAAAAGAAAGCCGATTTGGTAGGGGGACGGGACTAAAGCTTCTCAAACAGGAATTTCTTTGTTCCACGGTGGAAGGTAGTGTATTGAAATGAAACTGCTTGATTATGCATTCGTGATTCGGTAGAAACTATTTCTGAAATGGTAACTTTTTCCCTTCATGTGTTGTTGATATTATACTTATAATTCTTTTTCACTTGTAGGCTAGAAAAGTTAGATGTTTGGACAGGAAAGATCGATTTCCTCCTCTATTTGGTAGCTAAGGAGTAAGTTCATACAGCTGGAAAGGCCTGTTGAACTGCTTATGAGAGTTGTAGTTCCTCTTCCCAGGTCTGCAATTTGAAGATATTCGATAACTATTTCCAATTCCGATTAAACAGCTTTTTTCGTGTAAACTATTTGAAAACTTTTCAAGAGTCTTATCAAAGTTGTAGTTGGTACACCAAGTCTATAATAGTAACTGAAAACAGGAATGGAATTTGCCTATATCGTGTTTATTACTCTTTGGACTAGATATTTTAATTTGAGAATAATTAGGTAATCAGGAAACATATATGAAGATAGTTTAAAAAGATTTTTGAAAGTTTTTGTAAAACAAAAATCTTAGATTTTTTTTGTATGGAATTAAAATATCCCACCTATAGAATTACTTAATGTTGATTAGGCAAAAACTGAATGTTTTATATAAAGTGAATTGAGCAAAATTGTAAACTGTGTAACTCATAACTATAACTAAAGTATGTTTTGTCTAAAACACATGTTTTATTTCTCCAGTCTAGCTGCTCCCAACCTTTTCTATACCCCACCCCAAGAACACTTCTCATATATTCTCGCACCCCTTACAAAAGTTCAAATTATGCATATACACTATAATTTTGAAAAGCCAAGTTTTCACACCCCCTGGAATATGTCTCTCACCCCCACCCTTGGAAACCCCTGCTCTAGTCTATATGGATGGAAAAGTAAATCTGCTCACTCCAGTTAGCTTTGTCAGAATAAAATATATAAGCCTTTTTACATCCAGATAGCATGAGCTGAGCAAAGATTACTTTGTCATCCAACAATATTCAATAAAATAGATGGCAATGAAATTTAACTTCCTTATTATATGGCTTAGTCATCAACTTGAAATAGAGTACAGTACCTGTAATCCTTTTACAGAAAAGGGTCATTTTAAAAGCAGTATTAATTCCTAGCCTTGGCTTTAAATGCTGAAGAGACAAAAATGTATAACTATGAAAGTTACAGCTGTAAAACTTAACATTTGTATTTTGAACTGTGGGAATCTTTTCAACTGGAAACCTACAAAACATTACCCACTGTTTTGAAAATTTGTCTTGATGCTGTTTTTGGCTAATTTTGATGTCATAAAAGTCCATTATTTTAGTGTAAAATGATTTATTGGGATTATTACTCCTGGCAGATTGAGAGTTTATGATAGTAAATTATCTAACCTATTAATTTTCTTCAGTTGACTTGTGTATTAAGTTTAATTGAACTTTTCAGAAGACTGCATTGGTGCTCAAATCCCTTTATTAATGTACAAAACCTTTATTTTCGATCAGGAAAATGATGATAATATATACAGCATATTGTAGAAGTCTCAAGAACATTCTGCAGTTTTAACTTTTGAGTAAATAATTTTGTTCTGTCCTAAAACATTTTGGTGACTACAAACTTGCTTCTCAGTTTATATTTTGCAAGTGTATTATAGGTTAGACAGTTCTAACCCTTTAGATAATATATTTATTAATGTGTCTAGTTTTGTAAGACTATATGCCCCTGTATCAGCCTAAGTAGTAAGTAACTAGATAAACTGAAGTGAATATACCTTTTTGCAGACACTTTATTAATCAATTGAATGCAGAGTCTTTGTTAATTCAGATACATTCCTTTCTGTTCTCCTGCAAAAAGAAAAAGAAAAAAAAACCCTAGCAGAAAGAGTGTAATCTATGCAATTGCTGTTAATAGTGTGAATGGGCACAACATATCTGGAAAATACTACATTAGGGAAACTCAGCAGCATCAGAATATTGAAGAAATTGTCACTTTTTCCTGTTTCAGTTTAAAGAAGTGGTATTAAGAGTCTATCCTCAATGCCCCTGGAAATAAGTAAAATAACCTAAACATGTGGATCCAGGCCTTTCATTGGATAATGCCCAGAGGGCCTATGAAGTCTATGTGCTCCTGCCTACTGTTGTAATGTTTTCCTGATAATTCATTCCTGTCAAGGCAAGTCTTTCTGCACCTTGCCAGCTGCATCTTTGAAAGAAAAGTAAATAAATATAAAATGTATTAAGTAGTGGAAGTATAATCAAAAATATATGAATTATTATGAATAGAAATAAATCTGAGTATAATTCAACCTTTCTTTAAAGAGATTGGTAAAAAGTATCTGAGATCTACAGGTCTGCATGTCCTGTCAATGTTGAAGTATTGTTGTTTCAGTTGCCCATAAGGAACATTCAGTAAATTGGGATTTGAATCTGTTTCTACAGCTGCTACCAAAGTATTTTGGTTCAGCCCTGCAAAGGCTTGTCCTGTGTTATGTATTTTTTCAGATATATCCTTTGTAACAGTAACAACTTTATGCTTACAGCAAACTTAGTTGCCATATAAAGTGTGGATCTTCTCTGAGTGTTAGAATGTTTAATTGAATCAGTAACCACTGATTTGCAATTTTGATGAAGTGCTTTTGAAATCTATCATACATTAATTGAACTATGATCTTGGGTAATGTACTCCACCTCTGTTTCAGTTTCTATTTTATTTCCTGAGTTTGTTGATGTTACCGTAAGTCTTACAATTTTCTCAGGGTGAAATACAGGTGATCATAAATTTGCTTACAGATAGAAGACATTATTTTATTTTTATGTTTTGGTGTGTCATTTTTTAATGCCAAGTACGGTAAATGTTGAATTGCAGATTGCTCAAACAATGGATTGGAAACAAATTTGTTCTTAGGCAAATATAAATTCTTGTTTCATTCATGTGAGAGATTTATACAGGTAATCCTCGAGTTATGAATGTAAGGGAGCCTGCCCATTCCATTCATTACTCGAGGATTTGTACGAGTGAATGGCATACCTTGAACGCGATCACTCCCTGCTTTCGCCCACATATTCGCTAATTGAATTCACGGTTCGTTAAGTACACGTGAGGTATCCCAGGGTGGGGAAGGCCATGGCGGGCCTAGTGATGGAACAGGCCACCTACTTCAGACCACCCAAGACCTCCCCCGACACACTGAGATACCTCTTGTTCCCCACAATTGCTTCCCCTCCCATCCTGCCACTTGCAAAGACCTAGCGAACTGTCTCCTCTCCAGCTGTCTCCACTCCAGCCTCTCTGCCGCACAAGATCACGGTTTGCAAGCTGAGGGAAGGCTTTGGGTCAGCGAAATCACTGCCTCAAAGTGCCTGGCTGAGACTGGAAGCTCCTGGGGGGGGGCATGACATTGTGTGACTTCAGGCTTCCAGTCTCCACACAAAATGTGCTTGAGGAAAAGTCTTTGCCGATGAAAATGGAGGCCAAGAGCAACGCATGCATCAATGGAGGAAAAGGCTTCGATGTTTCAGGCTTTTCCTCCATTTGCAAAGCCTTTTGCCACATATCTCGTCCAAACCTCTGTTCGCAGAGAATAGAGGCCTAAAGTACAGTGAGATCACAAGAGATCAGTAGCTTGAGATCTTGCGCTACTGATCTCCCGTGATCTTGCAGTACTTTAGGTCTCCATTCTCTACGAACATACTGAAGGCCTAAAGCAGTGAAACAGGTCAAGAAATGAAGGCTCTCTAGATCTTCGCAAAGTTAGTATCCACAGGTCTAGTGCCTATGGAGACCAGGCGGGCGGGGGGAATAGCCAGGGTGAAAGTTGCAGTGCCTCTGTGGTCATTCGTAAGGGTGAACGACTGCCGTGGTGCTGCAATATTCATAATTTTAGGACTTATTCGTTAACACTAGAGGGTGCTTATTGTGTAACTTCGAACGTTTGCTAAGGGAACGTTCATAACTTGGGGATTACCTGTATAGCACAGACTTCCATTAGAACAAAAGGGAGGCAGTTTATGCTGGTTTCCCTATTTACATAAGTAGTCCACTCATACCATCTCCCATCTAAAATAGAGGGGGGTTTTTTGACAATGAAAGCTGCAACGGGAAGGAGAAGGCACATTCTGTAAGTCATCTGAGTTCATATTAAGTATGAACTCAGTCTGTTAAAATAATCAGGACTTTTAAGTTATAGTGCCACTGAGTTTTGCTATATTTATATTTTGCTGCTGAGACTCTTAATAGTGAGGGAGGAAAAGGGCAATGATCTGTGTGATTTTCAGTGACTTCCTCTTTTAATTTTGTTATAAATGTGTAGCAATACCACTTAGACTTATATACCACTTCTTGGTGCTTTCTCTCTAAGCGGTTTACAGAGTCAGCATATTGCCCCAACAATCTTGGTCCTCATTTTATCGACCTCGGAAGAATGGAAGGCTGAGTCTACCTTGAGCTAGTGAATCTAGTTATCATTGTTTCAAGTATCCAAAAAGGATTTAATTAGTGGAATACAAATAATATTCTTAGAAGGTAAGATTTTGAAATCTATTTAACAACCATAAAGAAACATATTTGGTTTCAGGGTAAATTGAGATGGTAAAACGGAATTAGTCCATGCCCACTGTTGTGGCTCCGTCTTGTGAGCCCCTCTTATCGGAGGAAGAAGGCTCCGAACATGAAGGAGAGGAGATGGCTAGGCCTCCCTCTCCAGGACCCTCCTCTTTGGCAATGCCTCAGGTGTCTTCCGACGGAGAACAGATTGACCAAGAGATTGACCAAGAGATTGACCAGGAGCCAGGTGGTTCAGAGATTGGCCAGGAGCCCGGTGTTTCTCAGATTGGCCAGGAGCCAGGTGTGTCAGATAATGAGGAAGAAAAGTTGTGGCTGGATCCACGCCAGCGTAGGAGCGATAAGCGTGCGCAGCAGAAAAAGAGAAGTGCCAGAGATTAAGCTGAGTCACTGGACCACACCCCACAGGCTATAAAAGGGTGGTGGTGGCCGTTTGGACCTCTGTGACGGACAAAAGCTGAATCTCTGGCAAAGTAGTGTGCTGTGGTTTTAAACTGTGTGTATTGTTTTTGTTTCTGGGTATTTGGAGTAAAAGGTCTTGGCAGGCAGCTACGGAGCTGCTGCCAAGTTTCTTATCTGTGAAGTGGTGTCTGGAGAAGTCTTTAAACCCTCGGTTGGCTGTTTGGGTGTGTGGGTCAGAACGGGGACAGAACACCCACATAGATACTGGCCTTACCACTAAGCAAGGTTATATAGCACTATTAATTTCTGTTGTCTTCTATGAAATGCTGTGATCATTTGTTCTATTAAGAAATAATCAATTTTTCAATAATGTTTGTATAATAGGTGAATTGAACATTAGTATTAGATATTTCCATTCAGAATTTTCAAACTGAAAGATACTAAAGAGGGATTCTTGGTGCTTGATGAGCTTGGTTGCTTTTATCCAGGCATTTTATTACACAAATAGTGTTCTCCATTCTTAAATATTTCTACTGATCTTCACATATCAATATAGTTCAAAAGCTCTCATATCTGTTATCTTTAACTGGGCAAAATTGTGCACCATAGAGGAAAATGTTGTCAACTGAAGTACCTCAAATGGCTAACTTAGAGAATGCTAAAAATCCATTACTCCTCAGGGAATAATAATATTTGGGAAAGTTATGGCTGCTTCAGCACCACTACTATGTTGCTGCAGCCATGTGATCCTCATTTTCATCACTTTTGCAATCCTTTGCTCCTCCTGTGCCCAGCAACAGTCACTTACCTGTCTGCTAGGAAGGGAAGTAAGGAAGCAAACAAGGAAGGAAGAGAATGAGGGAGGGAAGGGAAAGGAAAGAAAGGGAAGGAAGGAAGGAAGGAAAGGCGTGAGGGGGAGGGAGGGAAAGAGGGTAGGGAAGAAAGAAGGGGGAAGGAAGGAAATGGAGGGAGGAGGGAAAAAGAAGGAAGAAAGAAAAGAAGAAATAATGGGGATTGGAGGGAGGAAGGAAGGAAGGAAAAGGAAAGGACGAAGGAGGAAGATTTCCAACTCTCAGTGCCAGCTTCCCACAAAGAAATTCAGTGGGAACCTGACAGGATATTTGAAGTTGCTCCTGCTCCCAGTGATTTTTTGCCCATCTATGCTCATTCTGTTCCTCTGTTAAGGTAAAGAAATATCTCAGGAACTTTGCAATTCAACCCTGAGCTTACATATATTTTCTTCTATTGGATATCTATTTAGGATGCCTAAAGCTGTTATGTGGATTGGAACGCTTTGTCTTTAAACATAATTTATTAAATGTGAGCAAGTCATGTTACATGTACTTCTCTGGGTACTGAATAACAACACATACTGACAAGTAATACAGAAGCAGGGAAGAATAGAAGTTATAGAGTTATAACTTCTGAAAAACTAATCCCCAAAGTGATAAGTGAGAAAAATTTTGTATATTACAAGTGAAAGCTAATTTGTATTTAATGTTAATAATTCAGCATTGCACAATTCACTAATAATATATTATGTCATTTGCCTCTTAAGTACATTTAGAACTTGAGAAGTTTCAATTGTACTAGAAACTGAGGTTCCTAAATGATTTTCCAATTTACTGGAATTTAGTGCTTGAAAAATATCAGCGTTACTATTTTGCATCAATTTTCTGTTGGGTGAAGTACTTTATAAATGAGAGATTTATGAAAATAAAATAAACTTGTATTTGTAACTTTAATTTTAATTATTGATTTTAGTAGATATTTAAAACCCAACCGGGAGAAAAGCAGCAAAAGAATTAGAAAAATAAAATTTTAAAATAAAAATGTATAACCTGTATACAACTGAATAAAATTTTTGAAGTAATGTTAGATTAGTGCTCAATATTAATGATTCTTGCATCAGAACCATTAATCAAGTCAAGATTCAATAATTAAAAGTTAAGTATAATATGACATGTAAATCTGAATGAAAAATTAATAGAATTTTCCACTTTATTTAAAATACTACCTTGATGTAACAGTGAATATGTTAAAGTTTTAAGTTAAGAGAAACAGAAACTTCAAATGAGGTACTAATTCACATATAGAATTACAGTCCACAAATAGTTTTTTAAGTTGAAATAAATTCTCTATCAGAGTTGTTTTTCAGATAGGTTTTCATTTTCCATATAAGTTGCTCTCCTATGAGCTATTAAGTAAAGAATCTCTTACGTATATTAAGCTTGGTTTGTATAGCTAATTGTTTTACCTGGCTAACAATTTTCCAACAGGACAGAGACATGAAAAAATAATGAACATAATACTGGCTTTATGAACTTTTCTATTCTTATATGTTTTGTGGAATAAATTATATCTGGCATACAGTATCTGTCATTCTGAATCCCTGTGTAGGATTGAGTAGAAGTTTAAATGTAGGTTTGATAGCCAGAATAGATAATAAATCTGTGCAATTAATTCAGTGAGGTACTTTGTTCACAAATGTAACCTCTCTCTGGATCTGCTCTTTAAAGGCTTCAATGCCTCCCCTTATGAGCACATATGGATAGCAGACCTTTGGAGATATTTGAAGCCCAGCTAGACTTCTAAGTTGGTCATGACTTTAAGGAGTGAAAATCAGAGGTATAATTTAACTCATAAGCAGAGCAGCAAGAATAGGTAGTTATTTTTATAGGTAACTATTTTTTCCCATTCACTTTTGTTCTCCAAAATAATTTTAGAAAGTGCTTTTCTTCTTCAACATAGATAGTAGTACTTCTGAATTATGTGTTGTTAGCGTAAACTTTAGAAAATTTAGCAACAAATGAATTTTACTATAATGTCTATTTTTGTAGTACAGCTTCATCTTGCATGAATTTGGCTGCATTCTCTCTTGATTGGTCCATGAAATCTAATAGTAGTAGTACTGTACTATTAATAGTTTTAGCTGTGATTATGATTTAATAATGCAATAAGCCACTCTGTGCACCTGATAAAATGAATTGCAGGTCACAGTTTACACCTTTTATAAAATTTGTTAGTCAGAAAAGGCAGTGGAGACTTACATTGTTCTCCCATTCACATTAAGATGTATAAACTTCAGGACAAAGGGATTCATCCAGAGAAATAGCACTGCCTATTATGGCCTTTTCTTTCAAACTGATTTTGCAGCAATAAAGACACTGATAAACTTAGGCAGAATAACCCCCCTCCCCAAATATGATTTTTTTTTTTAAAAAACAAAACCATCAGGGGGCAAATTCTCTTCCCTCCCACATACTCAAATTCTGCTCTGAAAATTCATTCCAAGTCTACAAAATATATTGAAAGAAGAAGTTCTATGGTATTTGCATTTTATTCAGTTTCACTTTTACTTTTTAAAATATGTCAAAACATTAAAACAAAAACATGTTTTTCATATTGAATAGAATGATTTTCTGATTGTCAGAGTTATATAATTTTAATTACGTTAAATATGTAAAGGAATGATTTCATAAATATCAGCTAAATTTATGAATTTTAAGTTATTCCTTTTGAATATTTTGTTTAGCAGAGCAATACTATATGTTTAATACTTCCTCTTTTATTACTTGGATAGCTTATAATCTGTGATAGGCCATGTAGTTCCTTCCTCTTTCCTTATACTTGCTCCAGTCCTCCAATTTATGTACACTGAAAATTTCATACAGACTTTCCAGATTTCATCAGGTCTAGTTATATCGTTTCTCTGCGGACTCCTTTTGTCTCATGTTATCTATCAGTGCAGTGCATTAAAACATTTATTGGGTGTATTTTTTTCTTTTTTGTGAATTTAAGCAGAACAAGTTGCCAAAGATTAAGCAAGGCCTATGGCATCGCTGCATGAATGGTATTTAAGGCTGGTCCTTGAAGTTGTGGCCATCGCTGCACCCTTCCAGTCATGTCATCAAAATTCAGGCATCTGGCAGACTGCCTGCACTTACGACCACAGTAGTGCTTCTGATCTCCTCCCCCCCATATTATCTTCTCTCTACCTCTGTCCTTTTGGCTCTCCTCCACTCCATGGCACCCCTAATGCTCCCTGCTGCCTCCAGCTGACCTTATATACTAAGGTAAAAGTCCCAAACGTAAATGGTCAGGAGTGTAGCATATTCATAAGCCTGAGGATTATAAGACTGAAACCCTATCTTAAATTATATAGAAGTCTAAAGTAAGAAGTGAAGGTAGTAAAGAGTCACATGATATGTCATTAAACATAAATCACAGAGTTCCTTGTAAAATAATGCTGTTAAACTGAGCCACTTAGTTGGTGGTGTTTTTTTTTTTAAATTAATCAGAACACTAATTTGGGAATTATTTTGGGTTCATATTGATAGATTGATATAATTAGTAAATGTGTCTCAAAGCAACAGATACTGCTTGTTTTCAGGATTTTTCTCCAGAAGAAAGACTTTGACCAGGGGGAAGCCGCCTGGTCCTCCTCAACTGCTTTCTCAGTTTCTTTCTTCATTGGGGGAAGCCCCAGCCTCCCAACCTGCCTTTTTTTTTGGGGGGGGGGCTAGTCCTCTCCTCATTGCCGTCAAAGAACCAGATACTCTCTTAGAAGTAGTGACTGCCACAGACCATAACAGCAGGCTGGTGTTCTCAGCAACGTTGAGCTGACTATGCAATAACTTGAGCGCAACTGACAAGACCCTGTTGTTGCTGGAAAGCTGATTAGGTCAGGGCAAGAAACTATGTCTTGATTTTTCACTGTTTGAGCGTTTCTTCTGGCCCTGCTTGCTCTTAATTGTGAACTGAGCTCCGTAGCATTGCTGGGCAGTTTTGAGCTGTGTGTTTGAGATTCTGTACTAAGGCATCTTTATTGTGAAACAATATGCTAACAAAAAGATATTTTCTTTAATATATCATGAAATATTTTTCTAGCATAATTAAAGGATTTATTAATTTCTTCCCAGTGACAGAGGTGCTTAGATCTAATACAACCCAGTGGCAGCACTTTAAGCACTTAATGGTAAGTGCTTTGGTATTGCCTTGGGTGCCAGATTTCATATCTGGCCTAATTCTCTGAGTTGGCTTTCTGTTGTATGGCCTAAGGGCAGGGAGAAGCTGTTTTATTATAAGGCCAATTTTTGTTGTTGTCTGACCCTGTTCACCGTGTCTCATTTATGTTAAGCCAGGAAAGATTGATTGAATCAGGTGCAGTGATGAATGCACTATTGCATAAGGTGGTACTGAAGATTCCCCCCAAAAGAGGGAGCTCTGCCAGGCTAAACGTACTGTGGATCCTACTGAGCAATCTATAACATCTTGAATAAAAGGTAATGGTTCAGCTCCGAATAACCATGATTTTGTAGAGCTGTTTTAGTATGAGTTCAAAATGTGATTTAGGAACTGAAACATTCTTAGTTACTATTGTGGTCTTTATTGGAAAATGGACAGAGAATACAATCCTGTTCTTATTCTTAGTCTCTGAGCAACTTCTAGTTCCTATTGGCCATGGTCTGTTAGGCAGTTCATAGGAGCAATCGAAGAAGGGCCATTGTTTCATATTAGTTTTCCTCTTACTAGATGATTATATTAGGTGTACAATATATAATATTTTAGCTTAGGGATACTTGAGAAATAGTCACCAGCATTAGCAGCTTGGCAAGCAAAAGAATTTTACCTCTGCCAACCAAAACACTTTCTCCTAGATAAAAGATAATTACTCTATTTTCATTCCATTTAGGCCAGGGGTCTTCAAACTTGGCCCTTTTATGACTTGTGGACTTCAACTCCCAGAATTCCTCAACCAGCGTGCCTGGCTGAGGAATTCTGGGAGCTGAAGTCCACAAGTCATAAAAAGGCCAAGTTTGAAGACCCTGGTTTACCTATTGTAACCTATCCACTAGTGATATAGATTAGTTATATTATTTACTACTATCATTTTAATAGATTGTTTCAGCTACTATTAATGAGTGGGCTGGAAT
>NW_015386478.1:0-7500 GCF_001527695.2 Protobothrops mucrosquamatus
CAGGGCTGTACCAGCAGTTATCCAGCAATGCCCACAAGGGTAATATTTATTTTAATTATTTGTGTACAGTTATATTGTTGCTCCCAGACTGATAAACATTCAGGGGTCTATTTAGAAAACAGTTGCAGGATCCTTTGTTATCAGTGAAAAGTCAGCCAGTTCCTGTTTTAGAAGAAAACAGTTAGAAAATAAATACCCGTCCTGATATTCTTTGAGATGACCAGTTGTAGTTGGGAAATAGTTCAGTTGCCAGAATTCTTGCAACCTCAGCCTTCTTTTTCAAGACATCTTATTTAAGAATTGTGTTTGGAAAATAATTTCTTTGGCAGGTTTCTTATAAATCTGCTGTAGTGAACAAACCAACAAAGACAATGGTGTTGGTACCATTGTAGACAAACAACTCTTGCAAGAACTATCTTAAGGGTGTTCAGTATCATAGGCCAGCCTGGCCTGAAGATTCTAAGAGCTATAATTCAGTGGGAGGGCATCAAGGTGGAGAACCCCATCCATTGCTGTTAGCAGTTGGCAGGGACATGAAAGGAGCTCCCAATTGGGCATCCCCTGGGCAACAGTGATGTCACTGGCTAATCCTTTCACCATGGAAGCGCCTTGGTGCTTCTGACCCGGAAGTAGTAATAACAGTTGACAGGTTATGGGAAGGAAGAGGCCTAGAATATGCAGAAAGTATCAGGTAGTGACAGATGAGGAAACAGAAGCTACCTGAAGCACAAGAGGGAAGAAAAAAAGTAACAGACTGAGAAATATTGATGTTGCTTGATATGTTCTGACAGCTCTCCAACTATGAATAGATATGACACCACTGCTGCATTGCCAACAGTAGCTGGAATTCATTTTGAGTGTGTTTATTAAATGTTAGGTAAATGATGATTTTGAAATAGATGAAGAGGGAGAAAAATCTGGTTCACACCTATTACGTTTTAGTGGTTGAGAACTAGGTATATTTGTTCAGCTCCCCACCTCTTATTATATCACTCGTTCCATTCCAGTTACCTTTGTCTTATGAACCTTCTCCTATCTTCCGAGTAATTTTGGATATGGTTTATGTAGGCCGTTATGGAACTATCAGTTAAAAAGGAATTTAAAAATCTGAAGTACTGCAAGCAGAAAAATGTAATTGTTATATTTTATCTTTCCCATATTTGTTTAATTCTTATATTTTTATATTAGAATTCTAAAGTTTCTGTTTAGAATTTATTTATTTTAAAAAATTATATAGCTGGCCATACTATTTAACATAACTCTGGGCGTTCAAGAGTAGTAAAAAGGGGAAAAACAATAAAAAACATAAAAAGCAACAAAAATATTTCTGAAACCCGAAATATAATACATCCAGTCCACAAGAATTCCATGCTTGGTGATATTGTCTATACTGAATTAAGACATTTATATTTTATAGCCTGCAATTCTTTGTCATCTTCTCTGGAATAAAACCTATGAACTGAGTCTATAGTACTATATTTTTTCAACAACATATGCAGTGTTGCTATGTAGATTTTGTAACTACCAAAAGATTCATGCTACTCAGATTTTAAAGGATGCATTTTATGTTAACAAAATATCTTTAGATATAAGAAATTAGGTATTGCATATGATTTTGATGGGCTTTCAGGATTTCCAATGAGATAGTGAGGCAGGAGAGTGCATGTAGTCAGCTCCATGTGATAATTTTAAATTTTATTCCATAAATATTTGATAAGCGCTTTTTTTAATTGAAGCACATAGCATCATTATCAGCTGTGGTTTGACTGCAACAGCTAGGTTCACTGCAGAAGTATGGCAGGCCGATAACAAAGAATGTAAACGAAACATGGAACTCTCAAGTGTCTTATCTCAAAAAACTTATTTTAGCTCTCCCAGCTATATTGCAACCATTTAGTAAAGCTGAGAGTATATGGTGCAGGTGGATGGATGAGTGAGTAAGAACAGAGTGAGTAAGAGGGCTATTATTATTATTTAAATACTTAAAATAGTCCTCACAAGAGGTGATTATATTGATTAAGATTAGACCCAGAAACTAGAGTAGTAGGACACTATAAAGAAATGTAAGCCAAGCCAAATTACAGATTTTTTCCTTCCAACAAGACCCTCACCTCATTAGATAATGGCTCAATTATTGCAGATGAAGGCCCTAAAGTGAAGTCATCTCATGACTGGTCATTCAGACCCCACAATCAGTTCTGTTTATAACAAAGCTGGTTGAAAATGGAGTAAACCTAACCAAAGAATTTGCCCTCGTAAACCAACAATTGTATGTACAGACAACAAATGACACTCCCATAAAGAGGAAACTGAGTTATGCTGGGAGGTGAAGAGATTGAGGATATGAATGAATCCAACTCCAGGCTTAATTGGAAATTCTAATGAATCATTAAGATTGAGTTTGCTAATTTTAACAAACATATTTAGCAAACAACCACAGGATCTAATTAGACAAATCTCAATGAATAAATCCTTTTCAGCAGAGTGTAAAGATCTTCTACAAAGATTGATGGAATTAACACTTAACATAAATGGAAAAGAACAAACTGGAAGATATCTCAGTGAAGTATCCATCAGCTACAGTAGGGCATATTGCCAATCTTGAAGGAGAGGAAATAGAAATAATTAGAAAACAATAAAAACATTCAAAAAGCCAAACCTAATTACAAAGAGAAATCAAGTCAAGAAAAGTGAAAACATAAAAAATCTGGAGGCTTGCAGATCAACAAAGAAATTCAAGCTAAACAATTGCTGCACATTGTGGAAACTGAATGCAAAATTGGAAAGCAATCAGAAAAGTTGCTGAACATTTCAGGCAGAAAATAAAGCAAATTCAAGGAAAATAAAGCAGATATCGCAAAACAAGTTGAATACAAAGAGCTGTAGGAGCAAGCAATAAGCCCATTCAAACGGAAGCAAACAATAGATGCGTAGACCAGACATGTCAAACACAAGGCCCGGGGCCCGGATGCGGCCCGGGAAGTGGTTTCATGCGGCCCGCAAAGCCATCCTGGAAACAGTGAGGGAACGGCCCCCTCTGCCTTGGCCCTGGCCCAGGCCGACTGGGAGCCAATGTACAATTTTGTGGTGGCCATCTATGCTGAAACGCATTCAGTCTTAGCTCCACAAGGTTATCTGGAAACAGTGAGGGACCAGCCCCTGCTGCATCAGCTCCGCCCCCTGGGTGCATGCTGGGGAGGTGTCACCCTTTGTGAGGAATGAAGAAATGCACCATCGCCTGGAAGTAGCCAGCAAATGGCCCTCGCCTACTTCACAGATACGGCTTGATGGGCTCTGGGGGAGGGGTTTCGGCAGGCAGTGGGGTGCTCTCCTCACAGTGCCGAGAAGCTGAGCTGGGCAGCATGAATCCAAAAAGAAGCGTGACACCGCCCAGCCCCCAGCCTGCCCGGTTTCGGCAGGCTGCCAGGTGCTCTCCTTACAGCACCAAGAGTTGAGCCGGGTGGTGCAAAACTGATGAGAAGTGCAATGCTGCCTAGCCCCCAGCCTGCCCAGTTTCAGCAGGCAGCAAGGTGCAAAGCTGACGAGCTTTGTACTGCCTGGCTCAACCTCTTGGCACTGTGAGGAAAGCACCCCTCTGCCTGCCGAAACCGGGCAGGCTGGGAGCTGGGTGGCATTGCTCAGGTAACATTGACTCTCACGCTGCTCATGGCATCCCCTCCCCAAGAGCCCACCAAGCCAGATATGTGAAGTAGGTGAGGCCATGTGCTGGCCACTTCCAGGCAATGGTGCATTTCTTCATTCCTCACGAAAGGTGACACTTCTCCCTCCCTCATCTCAAATATTTTCCCACCACTCTGTATTTAGGAAGGAAGAAAGGAAAGGAGAGGGAGGGTCTGAGGGAAGTCCTGCCTTAGTCCTGCCCTGCTGCCTTTTCATCATCCAATTACCCCCTCCTGCTGGCCTATTCTGGCGGTCTCCCATTCTATTCTAAGGAAGCTTTGGATACAAAGCCGGGTCTCCTCCCATGAAGAGGGAATGGGCCTCCCTCTGACTTTGCCCTCGTACCCATCATGAGCAACCTGGCTAAGGAGAGCAAGCACAGCAGCAGCAGCCTTGAGAAGGAGGTAAGTGCAGCTGGGCATCCCCTTGGGGAAGTGGGGCTGGGCTTGGTACTGTGGGTGCTTGAGGGCCAGGCTGGGCGTTTGACCTCTGCTGCCCAAGGCTCCGGGCAGCCCGCACCACCACCCAGCTCCCCCATGGCCTGAGAGGAACGGTGAGGCTCCTCCAGTGGACAATGCCTTGGCACTTGCCCTGGTCCCACCCCCTTCTGCCAGAGACCCTCAGATCTGTCCCACTCCTGCCCAGGCCCCCACAGGCACCCTTGATGTGAACGATGTAGAGCTGGCCACGCCCACCCAGTAGGCCAAACCCACTCCATCCACACCCATTCATTAGGCCGCACCCACTTTGGCCACACCCACCCGGCCACCAGAAATTGAGTTTGACACCCCTGGCGTAGACTCTAACAAGTTTAATACACAAGTTGATTCCATCAAAACTGTCTTTTAAATATTAAGATTGAACAAAATACTTTGCACTAATAATAATAATAATAATAATAATAATAATAATAATAATAATAATAATAATAATAATAATAATAATAATAATAATAATAATAATAATAATAAATATTTTAGTTTAGAAAATAGAGGCTCAAACATTACATAAAAAAAGACAAGGAATGCTTACAATTTCTGTTAAGACCAAGCTTGTTAATTATTAGAAATCAAAGAGTGGATTCCAAAGAAAATCAAAGCATGAAAGTCTTATCTATGGTGGACAGCTTTCTGACTTATACTTTTTTTAAAAAAAGAAGTTTATCTGTTGTCTTCCAAGGATCCAAAAGGTAATGGCATCACTGGGGACAGGGCTGAAATATTTTAGTCTATTTCTCCCTTTACAAAAATAGTTTTGGGAAAAAATTAATGTTGAAATTGTATATTACAGATGGGTAGAAAAATTGTCCTTGAGAAACAGGAAGAAAAACCATTATCAAGACAACAGTCAGATAAAAGAAACCTTAATCTGGGACAGAACTGTAACCTGAGAAAGCATCTCTGACTGTTAGAAATTCTATTTTATTCTATAGAAATGATAGTAGAGGATGATTACATAGCCATACAGATCAAATAAAATGTAGAGTGTATAGTAACCATGCTGCTTAACTGCTTCAACTGTCACAGGAAACAGGAAAAATGGAGACAACAACACTCCCAAATTCTGATTAATACTGAGGTATTGATCTTCTGAAGCTTGGAAAACCCAACCACAAGTTATGATGCTCATGTGTGAATTCCCAGATGACAGCTAAATCTCCCAGGTCTTTTTAGTTTGTTTATAGCAAGAAATTTCAGATGGAGCTAGTCAAGAACATCTAAATAGCATGGGCCAGTTGAAAAATTCTGCTTATCTTTACATGGAAACTGGCTGGGAAATTCTGACAGTTGAAGTCCACTTGTATTAAAACTGCCAAGGTTGAGAATACTATATGGAAACATATCCTTTGTTTCTCAATGGAGCTTTCTATAAGTAATTATTCCTTTGCAACTGGTTCAGAAATTTGAACCTGTCCCTCTTACATCTTTTTTATTAGGGGACTGAAGTTCTATTCTCACCTGTATGATAGCCAATTCCATTGATTATTGTGGATTTAGTGTTGAATATATGCAAATCTGAGTGCACTGTAAGCTGAAATCCTAGACACGCTTTTACTCTTTAATTGTCTGTTTTTGCATTTTTATTTGTGTGCAGATGTTAATCATTGTTCAGTTTTCTAACCAAACTCCACGTGACCGTTTAGATGTTTAACATGCTGATCAATAGATCTTGTGCTTTATGTCTTTTTGTAGTGGCACATACAAAATAGGACAAAACTTTGCATTTTTAATAATATTGAGCAGCCAGGAATTTCAAAAGGTTAGATCTGCCTAACAAGATTCACCTTCTGAAAATCCTTTTTCTATACAATTCATAAAAATAGTTCTCGGATATTAAGCTTGGTGGAAAACTAGATGTAGCCTAAACATTGTTGTCCTTCCTATACCAGTTATGTATGCTCTTAAACTATATAAGATATACATACTCATACATAAATCTGCAGTTCTTTTTCTCATTATTGAAAGGGCGAAGGCAGTTATGAATTCAAATGGAGCTATTCGATTCTATGTCTCATGAGTTCCCATTCGCAAGTAGCTATTTTACAGCCCTGTGTCCAAACTGCATTGTGTTACGACTTCATAAAAAAAGCTCTTATTTAGATATCTTCTAAATTAATAGTGTGTGGTTAGTCAAGGAATCATTCTTGAATGGAGTTACAGTGAGTTTCAGTAGAACCAAGAAGAGTAGATCATTGGCAAATTATACCACAGTTCCACCTGTGACTATGCATAAATAGCCTTTTTTGTAACCTTGTTTGAATTTCTATTCTGCATTTCTTTTTCTGTAATTAGCACAATTTTCCTTGCCTTCCCATAAAAGCTTCCAATTACCATAAAGACATTATAAACAGGGAAAACAAAGACCTATCAATGATGTGCATCTAATTACTCTTATTTTGCTTAGGCATTTATATTCCTGATATTCATATACATATTGGTGCTGCTATATTCTTCCATACATCACTTTGAATATAAAGCAGCGGTTTATTTGAAGCCTAGCATTTATTAAAATTTTAGTGCATTTATTATACAATTTCTATTTACAAAGCTGCATTTGTATTCTTTTAAGGTCAGATTTTCAAAAAGTATTTTTTCCTCAGTCCGCAAATGAGAAAACGGGCTCATCAAGAGTTCTTTCTATTGTATTTTCAAGTTTGTCTCTGCAACCATAATGGATAGAAATTTATTTTTCTCCTCAAAAACCTGGAACATTCATGACAACTAATAGATTTAAAAAAACCTGGAAAATTTTATTATTTGCCTAAGTTCTTACTCAATATATTGAACAATGCTCAAGTGTCCTCCAAAGCTGAATATTTTCAAAGAGAAACTAGCTGCAGTCTTAAATGTTTTCATTGCATTGTGAGTGCCATATGCCACTCTGGTTTGTGATGTTTATTTGTTACATTTTATACCATCACTACAGTACTACAAAAATGCCACGAATCATTCTCGAGCTGAGTATTTTGACTATGTTGTTGGCATCCTGGTGATCATTCAGAAGTCAATATGGTTTTTAGGATTCAGAGTCAATAGGATAAAACCAAAGTGAAATTTTGTCTCCCCCCAATAAAAATACGAATCTTAATTGTCTTAACAGTAGAAATATAATTGTAATGTAAACATTGTAGTAGAAATACAGATAAGAGTAATTAACAATACAATGATAAATCCACAAAGCTTGCTAAGTAACTTCTAAGTGCAAATGTGAAGAAATTTGCAATACAAAGCTTGCTAAAGTACAGACAATATGGCTAACTAACCATTCCTACACAGGTACTTCTTATACTCTATGTGCAAAGAAGACAAATGATCCACA
>NW_015386478.1:12500-38181 GCF_001527695.2 Protobothrops mucrosquamatus
ATACTTCAAAAGTATCCCTGTCTAAGGAACAGAGATTCAAGGTATCATCAAGAGCAGGAGATAATCTTGTAGCATAGCAGGTGAAAAGAGAACACCTGCTGTGAAGCTTTATACAGTGTAAAAATACTGTATAAAATACTGCCAGGGTTCTTCTGGAGCCACAAAATGTACAGTTGTACTCTGCACAGATAATTAAAGTTATCCACAAACTTTACTAAGTACAGTTACAACAAATGTTAGGAAGGGGTTTTTCCATGAAAATAATCATAATGCAAGACCATTTACTGGTGATATATAATGCCTACTGGCATATAAAAAACAGTTTATAGAACTGGGTATGTCTAGTTTAATGAAAAGAAGGACTAAGGGTGACATGATAGCAGTGTTTCAATATCTTAGGAGCTGCCACAAAGAAGAGTGAGTCAAGCTATTCTCCAAAGCACCTGAAGGCAGGACAAGAAGCAACGGATGGAAACTAATCAAGGAGAGAAGCAACCTAGAACTAAGGAGAAACTTCCTGACAGTTAGAACAATTAACCAGTGGAACAACCTGCCTCCAGAAGTTGTGAGTGCTCCAACACTGGAAGTTTTAAAGAAGATATTGGACACCATTTGTCTGAAATGATATTTGTCTGAAATGGTATAGGGTTTCTTGCCTGAGCAGTTTGGACTAGAAGACCTCCAAGGTCCCTTCCAACTCTGTTATTCTGTTCTGTTAAAACAATATGTTCATTCAAGGTAAAATTTTACAAAAGCCTGGGATAGCTGCATAAATATCACAACAGTGCTACAGTATTTCCATTGATATTATACTCTATATTCTGCTCTACATTATAATATACTCTAATAAGTATATTAGTTAATATCATACTTACTATTTTCTATTCCTCAATAAGAACTGGAATACCAAAATCTAAGAAGTTTATTTTAAGGAATCTTAACACCTCAACTACTTTTCAGGATTAGGATCAGATCTGACTTTTGGAAAGAAATGGCAGATTGAAGACAGCTCTGTGAAAAGTAGAGTGATTGAAAAACTGGCGACTAGACTGTTTCTTTGATAATTCCACTCTGCAGAAAGAGAGGACCTGAGATTATCCACAAGTGCTCCAGACACCCACTACTTTCAAGATAGCAGTTTCTGCCAGGTGTAGAGTTCTGGGAAATGATTTAGGGGCCATTTAAATCAGGGAAGACAATCTACACAGAGCTTGGATGTAGCAATTGATTGGATGAAAACCAACATGCTGAAGCCATAAATCCTCTATGAAGGATATGTGGAATAAGTTTTATATAGCCTAAAAACCACATAAAGGACTAATTTCTACACCTATAAAATTTGGTTGAGCATGGCTGTATCTTTCAGTATTTGAAGTAAGATGTCCAGTATAGTTAACTGAGATAATAATGTATTTAAATAATCTCTTTGGTATATATAATGGTAGTGATAATTAATTTTGTAGAGGAAGGATAACTATATAATATAATTTTTAAAACTATTACACACTGAAGTTGAAGATGCTTCTTTCCAAGGATAGGATTATGGAATTTGGATTGAATCATGCTTATATGTACTTCAACATCACTTGCTTCAAAGATCAGGCTGTAAACCAATATTCACATTTTAGGATTACAATATGAAATGTGACAGAAAAGTACAATAATAGTTATGTTTCCAGATGAGAACTATGTTGATCTGATATAACAGTCCATAAAAGGATATTGAAGATATTTCTTAAAATAATGTTAACAAAATGTCTTGAATATTCAGTTACTGGATTGAGAAATATGGGGTGGGGTGTTTTGATCCATGAAATAAGATTTTGGTTAAACTATTAAATATTCTAACCCTTACTTTTATATTAAACAACTTCTCTTTGTTTCAGAATGTAGTTCCTGAAACCCTTGTAAATGATTTAATCACATGGCTCTTTACATAGATTTGCTTCATCTAGCAGTTAATTGAAAAGCATTTGTGGACCCCACTTTGGCAAAGGATGCATTGTTTCCTTTCTTGTAATGATTACATGCTGATGTTGTGGTTGTGACAGCTGAAGGTTACTCTTTTATTAATTGATTTTTAAAGGGTTATAGAAACATATAATATTAATATCCAGTTTTTAATTTATAGATGCATTTTTCCAAAGAGTTAATAATCTTACTAGTTTACTACCAGATAATCAGTAGCACAGCAAGGAATATATGAATTTTATGACATTGCTGGATTTCTTTCTATCTTGGGAGCTTCAGAATGGATGCACATGCTAATGCATGCATTGCCACACTATGATTAATGGGGTGAGGTAAAGAAAGCCAAAAAAAATCTTTTCATTTCTTCAAACTGCAGCCAATGTATGATGCTAGACATAAAATCATTGATGTTGTTGCCAAATTCTCAGGATCACATTATGATTTATTCAGATTCAATCAGGGCTAGGTCAGTCTTTTGAAAATGGTCATGTTCAAGGAGACTTGCTAATAAATGAACAGAGCACTATCCTTATAAGTATAATCTAGTGTTTTGAAATAAGGTTTTTGTCTCCTTTCAAGAAATACTACCTTTAATCGGTAAATTATGTAAAACAATTTGACTTCTGAATCTGGTAAAAAAAGGAGCAAGTCATAATTTGTACCTACCACATAGTAATTGTGTGATTTGTTAAGTAGCACTCATTGCTTAGAATATTAAAATTGGAATTTAGTGTGGAATCTGCTAAAGGATTTCAAACAGATGGTCTTCCAGCCTGTCTGCCATATTCTATGAAGTGGGAAATATACCATTTCACAAGCAATGTTCTTCTAGTTTCTGACATGCTGTGGTAAAAAAAAAATGTTTTGTGAAGCTTTTCCCAAATCAAATACAAATTTGTGCACCACAATATGGATGTAAAGGAAATTATTCATCCATGTTAAAATGTTTACAAATTTCTTACCTAAAATATAGAAACCAGAACATTGAATAGCATGTCATATACACTTACAGATTATAATACAGACTTGCTGATCACTATGTACTGAATTAATCCCAGTTTAACAGAATTATTTTCATCAGGAAATATTTGCTTATTAAAAAAGCTATTATAATTTATTTATGAAAGTCCATAGGTTTTATAATTTTTCTCTGCAAACCTTGGCATTTGTCTATGTTAAATTTTGTCAAGATCTAGTAATCTGCCATCTTGTTTCAGCTCCTCACAAACACAAGCATTTCCAAATTCTCAACGTATAACTGTTTTTTCAATTTGTTTTTTATAGTTTAAACTAAATCCACACTCTCAGAGTGTCCTAGATGCCGTTAATATTCTTCCAATATTAATCAATTTTGCAAGATCATTTGGAGATCTAAAAGATACCATTCAGAGAAAGATTGACAGAACCTGGCCTTTAATTTTTTCAGCAACAACAAACATGAAGTTACTGTATCACTCAACTATTGTTGATTCTTCAGCAAAAAAAAAATTTATATTTTGCACAGTAGTTAAGTTAAGGCACCAGGCTAGAAATCAGGAGAATGTGAGTTTTAATCCTAACACAGGCATGAAAGCTGGCTGGCCTATTTTGAGCTAATTACTGTCTCTCAGCCCAATTCATCATTCAGGATTGTGAGGAAAGTAGGAGGAAGGAGTATTTGGTATGTTTGCTTACTTGAATTATTTATAAAAATAATAAAGGAGGGATAAAAATATTTAATTCCAAAAGAGATGTCACAGTTAGCTATTTATCTAATATCAAATATAGGCCAGGCTTTAAGTTTCTTTTCTGGGAACTTAAAAGACGGACACACAAAACATTTATAAATCTGATTAGAGGTATCAGCAGAACCAGTATGTTATAATTATAATAGGCTTTAGCTTTTTGACTCCATTGAACTGAACCTCCTAGGTATTGACTTCTTATCTCATTATCATACTGGACGATGTGCTTCAAGAGGCATTAGACTCTTCTTCTGTAGAAGCAGTGACAATGAAGCTAGATCTGATAAAACATCATTCAAAACTTCTGGAGCTAGCTTAAACTCAAAATTGTTTCACTCTTTAAAGCAACATTCAGCAATTGGGTCAATTTTCTTTTGTTCTGGAAAATATTCTAACAGACAATCATAGTTTCAAACAGCAGCCCAAAGACCAACATTTCTTGACAACCTGCATACTTCATTCTGAATGTCACAGTATCAACAATTTGCTTAAATTTCTTTTTATATATCTGTTTTATAAACACATATTTATAGAACATTGAGAAGACAGAGTGAGAGAGGTCAACTGAACTCACACATAGTAAAAGATTTTAGACAGTCTTAGAAGTTCTCAACAAGTACAATAAATTTTTAATACCTTATGATTGTTAATTGATAATGTCTTGGCCACGTTTTTCACATATAACTTTCAGCATCTAACCAACCTGTTTTTACCTCCATTTCCTCTGGCTTCATATGAATGTAAATCCTACAGTCTAGCCACCCTAGGCATCTGTTGGAGAGAACTGCAGCTCATCAAAGCTTATGCTTTTTAATATAATGTGTTAGTTGGGTTAGTTGAAAGATGCTACAGAGTCTTTCTGAGTTTTTTTGCCATCATAGATTAACAAGGTTCTCTTCCTACAATGTGAGCATAAAAATATGCTGTTTAATATTTTGCTGAAGAATCTTGCCCAGTATAGACATAAAGTTGCTAATTCAGTAATTTCCCAGGTCATTCTTCTTCCCTTGAAGATATGAACTTTTGTTCTCTTTCAGTCTTCTGGGACTTTGCTATTTTCTAGCAGTTCTTAGTATTTAGCTGTTTTGTGATCACTTCTACTAGTTTCTATCGCATCCTAGGATATAATTCATGTAGTCCTGAATTTATTAGGAGTTGTGCTTTCTTTTAACTCACCTTGTCTGTCAGGATCTGCACCTCACTGCTTTTAGTAGCAGCACCAAAATTTCCAGCTAGGCTTTTGCTTTCTTTCTGAGCGAAGTTAGATATAAGATATCAACTAAGATGCTCTACAGTTTCTCAATGTCTAATCACCAATTGATCCCTTTCGCCTCACAACAGACCTACAACATCTGCTTTTCTTTTGTTGTTTTGGACACTTTTCTCAAGCCTTAATTCATTTTTCAGCTGATTTAATGCCTAATGATGATGGGTTGTATCGTTCTTTGGTTATACATTCTCCCTTCCATTACCTATATATACTGTATTCTCTTTTCAGCATTTCATAAAGTTCTGTGCACACCTACATTGCTATTCTTAGATTTTTCCAGCAGTAATTATTTGAAATTTTACCTTCAGTATCTTGTTTTAGAAGATTTTTCATCTTTTCTGGACACCTTTTTCCTTCAGGCTCTAAAAGCATTGGATATGACCTGTGTAAACTAACCAAAATCTGTTTTTATGAAATCCAATAAGCATCTTCTTTGGTATCCTTTATTTGATATAATGAACTCAAGAAAGCATGGTCACTTTCTTCCAAGTGTCTAGTCATTTTTTATTTCTTCAATCAATTCTTTCTTTTTAGGAAAAAGGTCCAGGATAGTAGACTCCTTCTTTTACTCTCTGACAAATAAAGTTGTCAGCAAGAAAGTACAGGAGTTTGTGGGATCTCTGATTCATGTTTCTGCTGGTTTTCTGTTTGAAAGTTTGGACAGTGAATGCAGAAAGACCTCATTCATATCTTCTGCCCATCCAGGCAGACTATAATAAACTCATTGTTATCTTTCCTTTTATCTCTCCTACCCAAACATTCTCAAAGCATTTACAGGTAGTCCTTGACTTATAACTATTTGTTTAATTACTGTTCAAAGTTACAATGGCAGTGAAAAAGTGATCTATGATCATTTTTCACACTTATGACTACTGTAGCATCTCCGTAGTCACATGATCAAAATTTGGATACTTGGCAACTGGCAATTGGTTCATACTGGTTGCAGTGTTCCAAAGTCATGCAATCATCTTTTGTGACCTTCTGATAAGCTAAGTCAATGAGGACTCCAGATTCAATTAACAACCGTAATATTACCTTAACAACTGCAGCCATTCACTTAACAACTGTGGCAAGAAAGGTTGTAAAAATGGGGGAAAACTCACTTTGAAACTGTCTTGCTTAGTAACATAATTTTTTGACTTAATTATAATCATAAGTCAAGGACTCACTGTACATACTCCAATTTGTTTCTGTCATGTCTATGACATCGTATTTGCTCTCCCATGTTAAGAAATCAAGTTCTTCCTGTGGGTTTCCTATACTTTTACACTAGTGTAAAAACATCTGAGATGTAAACAATGTCCTTCTGGCTTTATGTCTTGTAAATTTGTACCAGTCTCTTGAGTTCGTCTATCCTTACCTTTCACCATTAATTCCTGTGGTTTTGGCTCCAGCTGTGGATGTATAATCCACTCTAAAAGTGTGCTTTTATCACACTTCCCTTTTGCCTCTGGAGGAGATTGACAAGGCAACAATCAAACACACCCTTTCTAGCTGTGTGAGATGGAGCCCACCTCTTGACAGGAGTCCTTCGTGTAATTAGCTCAGTCCAAGGTTGAGGAACCAAAGCTTTCTTGGATTGCCATTTAAGTGGTCAGTTGCTCACTTCCAAAACTCCTTTTCTCTACTTTTTAGTATGCCATTATTTTAAAATATTCTAGATTATTTTGGAGAGTAAATGCTCCCAGTGAATTGATAATTCTTTTAGTGATCTGTGCTTAGCTCTACAAAACATAAAACATTATAAAAATCTTATCACTCATCTAAAACAAGAGTACTTTGATATTCCCTATGAGTTTTACTTTATTAGCATGTTTTATATTATTTCAGATATTTATGTATAAATTTGTGCAAAGTAGGGAGGCACATTGTTTGAACTTTGCTGCTGGTATAAAAATGTTTCATTAACCTTTAAAGTTAATGTCAGCATGATTTTACTACATTCTGCTAATCTCCTGGTACCAAGCAAAAGTTCTTAAAATTGTTTTATAATAGTTAACTGACTTACAGTTTGTTTCAGTCTATGTATCTTTAAGCTAGCTGTCCTATTCTACCTCTCTTAACACCAGCTATACGTCTGCTTACTTTTCCATGATCAAAACATAATATTTTAGATTGAAAGATATGTGATTATTTGGATGTGTTGTTGAGAAGCACAGAAAAGTACAAATCTAGCAAATCCCATATGTTCTACTCAGACATGTCTGGCCTAAGGAAAAGAACAAATATGGCCTCTTCCTACTTCCTTCCTATCCTTTGCAGGAGTCAGTTTCCTAGGAAGTAAAGATGAGGAATTCTAGAAAAACATGGCTGGAATGGGCAAATTCAGGGGAGTATAGGTATTTTGTATTCTGAACTGCGGCTTATGAGCTAACCTCATGCAAACAAGCCAAAATTTAGGAAGAGATGTTTATTGTTGTTATTACTCTCTCCCTCTCTCTCTCTCTCCCTCTCCCTCTCCTCTCCCCCCCCTCTCTGAAGCAAGTCATAAAATTAATAAAAAGAGAAAAGAAAAAGTACGCAGTGGACTAAAAAAGAGAGAAACCTAAGGAGCAGATAGGGAAAATTTTTCTAGAACAAGTACCAAATATATTATAACAATAAGAAACATGGACTTTGACAAAAATTAATAGCACTTGTATAAGGATGTTGCATGTTTTGAATGGTTGAATAAATGGGACATGGTAACCAGTGGCCTGAAAAACAAGACTCATGGGAAACAATAAACAAGTAGTGGAAATGAGGAATCATAGAGGACTCAGCACTGGGCAAGATAAGGAAAAATAACAACAACAAACAACAACATAAATCCAAAGCAGGTCTGTTCCTGCTGCAGCCCTTCTTGGAATAGTGCCACCATTCCAGTCCCACTCTTGTGTGTGCCATGGGAGCAAATGAATCTGCCTGGCTTGTATAGACAATTTTGCAATGCTAGAAAAAGGGCAAAAAGAGCGATCCAAATGCTATGGATGTAGCATAGCAGCAGTAGCATCCAGTGTATCCTCAGCTGCAGAAGAATAAATAAATTAATCTACGTGTGCTCACTCAGTTAATGGAAAAGGTTGTGCACAAAATCTAGATTGAATGGAAAATTATATTAGTTTATGGTTACCATATTTCAACAGAAAGTTTTTTTTAGTGTACTGTGCTGTAGTAATGCTATTTATTCCTACCACTTCACATGCATTGGTAATGGGCAATAAAGTAGGCTTATCTCAAAGAATAAGCCATGCGTGTGTATGTACCCTGAGTGCAAATGATGCATTAAATTAGTGATGGTTTGTTTGGTCTTTCCTACTAGAAGTAACAGTAAAGCAGTACTTGTCAAGGGCGAGCAGGCGAAGTCCCCCAAACACATCTCAATAACAGGTAAAAGCTAATTGGTGCATATTATGATTTATTAAGTGTGTGTGTGTGGCTCCAAAACCCAATGTATCGAAATGCATCTAAATAAGGGCTAATTGGGGCATTTAAAAAAAAAAAAATCTTAGTAGCTACAAAGTCCAAGTCAAATGATAGAGAGCTTAAGTGGAGCTCAAATAGATTTCCAAAGTCAAATCTCTCTTTCTTAAAATACTGTTTTTATTATAATAAATCTGTTGCTATCTCCAATACTATGTCTTGCAAATTACTCTTAGTGAAATGGAATCAGCTAACCATCCAGATCATGAACTGTGCCTTCTGGGATCTTGTATGCATATGCTTGTTGATCATTCCCAGTCCAGCTCTCTTTCCACTATTTGTCAATTAAAAGGCATCAAGGGCCAGGCGTCTTTCAGAAAATAGCAAGGAAGACTCACATTTCTTCTTCCTGGCTACTGCAATGCTATGGCTACCATGATGGCTCACAAACTCTGTGCCCCCTAAAGTACTCAGGAGCTGGTCCTTAATACCAGAACTTCACGACTTTTTTCCATGTTCCGGGGAGGACTTTTCACTACCTAAAATAGAGAACTGTTACTGAAGCAGACTTTTTTTCCTGTTGGAGTAAACGATTGTGCACCTAGAACAGAAAAAAAAAACATTCTTCCTCACGGTGTGTCAGATCCCCAAACTCTTATTCTTTACTTTGCATATATACTCTACTTTGGGGCCTGCCCTTCTACTGGGGGGAGGGGGAGCTTTGCATTTGCTTGGAATAACTTTCATTTTCTACTCTCTCCTCCTGCTGTACAATGCCTGTGTAGCCTGCGGCTGTACAACTGGTGCCTGCTAGCTGAGGAAGTGGAGATCAATCAATGCAAGCATCAACATTGCCCGGTGAGATCAAGCTTCAAGCTGCAAACTGAGAAACAATGGGAGACCACCTGATCTTCACCTGCTCTGCCTCACAGCACCGCCTGCTTCAAGTGTGATAAGGAAGGACATCAAGCAGTGGATTGCCGCAGAAAGATACCTCCCAAGAGAGGGGATTGTCTACCAGTTAGGAGACCTCCGAGAACCCCATCACACCCAAGGGAGACTGCCATGAGGTCTGAGGAAAACGTAGAGTTCCCCTGGGATTGCAATCAACAAGGCTGAGCTCTGGTTCCACACCATGACAATCCAGGAGGGGCAGAAGATGACTACGAGGATGACCCTTTGGTGAATGCACCAATAGACCCCATAACAGTGCCCCTAGAACTGTTCATGCCAGGCACTGGGAGGAGAGTGAAATTAGCAGCTTTACTGGACTCTGGGTGCACCCGTTGCATGATTAGCCCAGAGCTAGTGGGAAAAATGGAAATTCCCCTCAGGAGACTAAAAACCCCAATCACTTTTTGCCAACTGGATGGTTCAGTCACAAGGGGGTGCCTGCCAGTTTTGTTACCAAACCATTACACATCGACCTGGGTGGCCACACAGAGACTTTAGCATTTATTGTGGCTATGGGTATGGAGTGGCCATTAGTTTTGGGGCTGGCTTGGTTAAAGAAATGGAACTCCATGATTAACTGGAGGGAAGGACAGTTGAGATTTCTGCAAGGGGGTGCCCCGCCCGTCCCTAAAAAAAACAGCGGGAGATGTGGATTATGTCATGATTTTGCCTCCGTCCTCAGTGAGTCAGACTTGCAAAGCCTTCCAATGGAATACAGAAATTTGGCTGAACCATTTAGCGAACAGAGGGCAGATGAACTCCCCCTCATCGACCCATAGACTGTGCTAGATCATTCCAGGGGAGAAATTACCGAAACAAAAAATGTATTTGATGACTCTGAGAGAGCTAAATGAACTGGAAAAATTTATCAAAAAGAACTTAGAGCGGAGTTTTATCAAGCTAGCCAGATCTTGGGTGGAGCCTCTGTTTTATTCAGAGAAAAGAAAGATGGCTCTTTTCGTCTCTACGTTGATTATAGAAGTGTGAATGCTATGTGCATGGAAAACATGTATCCATTACCTTTAATGAAGAACATGTTAATGCACGTATTGAAAGGATTTTTTTTAAAAAAAACTGGACTTGAGAGAGGTTTATTACTACATAAGAATAAAGAAAGGTGATGAGTGGAAAACTGCTTTTAATTGCTCATTGGGTTGCTATCAGTTTAAAGTTCTCCTGTTTGGATTACAAGGGCCCCCTGCAATATTCATGCAGCTGATCAACAAGTCCTACGTGATCACCTGTACAAGGGGGTCTTAGTTTATCTAGACAATATCCTTATTTATACCGAAACCAAAGATGAACACATTAAACTGGTCAGAGCAGTACTATCAAAGTGTGAATTTCCCAAAGATCGCATAGATTACTTGGGCTATAACATATCAAATGAAGGAATAGAGATGGACCCTGAGAAAGTGAAGGCAGTTTTGCACTGGGCTCCCCCCAAAACCAGGAAACAGTTGCAAAGTTTCCTAGGATTTCAAACTTCTATAGGCAATTCATCCAATCTTTTGCACAAATTGCCCTCCCAATCACAAACTTATTAAAAACAAGAGGGGGAGACAAGCCTAAGCCCAGTCAACCACTGAAATGGACAGGGGAATGCTAAGCAGGATTTGAAAAACTTAAGAACCTTTTTTTGATGGAGCCAGTTTTAAAACATCCGGACCCAGGCCAACCCTTTATAATTCAGGCTGAGGCCAGTGATGTTGCTGTGGGAGCAGTGTTATTACAGAGAAATAAAGATAGACAATTACAATCCTGTGCTTACACCTCAAGAAAGCTCTCAAAAACTGAGCAAAGGTGGGCAGCTTGGGAGAAAGAAGCCTATGTAGTACGGTGGGCTTTATTGACCTGGAGGTATTTCCTGGAAAGTAATAAAATACCATTCTATGCGTGGACTGATCATAAGAACCTTGAGGCTATGAAAACCCCCAGAAAACTCCCCTAAGCAAGCACAGTGGTCCCAGAAGTTCCATCATTTTAATTTTACCATTCACTACCTCCTAGGGGAAAGAACTTTTTAGCATTATCCATACTACCACAATACAACAGCAAGAAAGCAGAAGTGGCCAAGCCATTTTTTACAACCTCACCAATTAGCGGCTCCTATAATCACCAAGGCCCAATCTAAAGCAGTAGATATTAAAAAAGGACATAGAAAGTTATGTAACTAGCTGCCCCACCTTTGTGCTGCAGTTAAAAGATGTCAAGTGAAATCCCCTGGGTTACTGCAGCCAATCGCTAGTCCTTCAGCACCCTGGAGAGAGATCTCTATGGATTTCATTGTGGAACTTCCTGAAAGTACTGGCAATACTGTAATTTGGGTCGTAACAGATTTGTTCTCCAGACAAGTTCACTTTATCCCATGTCCTAAGATTCCTACTGCAAAAACCCTAGCAAACCTTTTGTGCAGAACATATATTGATTTCATGGGGCACCACAATGCATAATTTCAGACCGAGGAGTACAATTCACTTCTAAGTTCTGGAAAGCTTTTCTGGATCTAATGAGTTCTAGTCAAGGGTTATCATCTTCCCACCACTCTCAGATGAATGGGGAGGACAGAGAGACTTAACTCATTTCTAGAACAATATTTGAGATGCTTTATTAATTATCAACAAGACAATTGGACTGATCTGCTACTATTTGCTGAAGTTGCTTACAATAATGCTGCATATTCAAGCACTGGGTTCACCCCACTCCAAGTAGCTAATGGTCAAACTTTTGTTGCCATGCCTGAACTCCCTACAGAACCTGAAATCCCCTCCCTGGAGGAATGGATCAAACAATTGCAAAATACCTGGCCAGTAGATAGGAAAGCTCTGGATGAAGCCGGGGAAGCCTACAAGGCTCAAGCTGACAAACGTAGGGTGGAGCAAAAACCATATCAAGTAGGGGATCGAGTATTCCTTTCCACCAAGTATCTGCAGTCGTTGCAGCCCTCTAAGAAGTTAGGACCTAAGTTTGTTGGACCTTTTCTGGTGAACCACATTATCAATCCTGTGACTGTTGAACTTGTTTTACCTAAGAATCTGCAGAAAATCCACCCTGTTTTTCATTGCATTTTGCTCAAGCCAGAAGTTACATCCAATCTCAGACCTCCTGAACCTCCAGTGCCTACTCCCATCATGGTTGAGGGTGAACAACATTTTGAAATCAGAGACATTTTAGCTTCTCGTACACATATGGGGTAACACAGTATCTTGTTGCATGGAAAAATCTCCCCTCTATCCAAAATGAGTGGGTTTATAAGAGACATATTAGAGCCCTTAAACTGTTACAACATTTTCATTCTAAGTATCCTGATAAACCTCATTGACTTTTTGTATTGTTGTTCCATTTCCCTTCTTGTTTTCTAGGTGGATTTCCTGTTCTTCTAGGGGGGCTGTATGTCAAGTTCCCAAACCCTTATTCTTTACCTTGCATATATACTCTACTTTGGGGGCCTGTTATTCTACTGGGGGGAGGTTTGCATTAGCTTGGGATAACTTTTGCTTTCTACTTTCTCCTCCTGCCTCCATCCCTTTGAGAAAGGAATGTGCCTCCCTTATTAGGGAGATGGTTACAGAGAAACAAAACTGGAGAAGACCTTGAGATGTGCACCAACTGTGCCAGCTACCCACTCAACAGACCACCTGTGGATTGGCTGGATTTCAAATGGACATTATGACTTTGGTGGGAAGAGGAATATTGCTTGCTTAACTATACCATTTTGACGGGCTTTTCCCCAGATCTCGCCTTGACTTCCCTACTGTCACTGACCCCTAATAAAAGTATCATTTTAAGACAATGCCTGTTTCAAGAGTTCTGCTTTCTTTGTTGGTTAGTTGAAGTGGGTCCTTACACCATGTTTATATTTGCTCCTATAAATTAGCTCCAGTTCTATTCATGTAACACACAGTAAGCAAGACTTTTATTTATACAGTCAAACTTATTGAGGTGATTTCTTTTGTAATAGTTGTAATTTTTATTCCATCACATTTGAAGCTAGTTGAATTATTACAAAAGCCTCTGCTCACACAAAAAAATTGTACGACTGAACATGCCCCAAGTATGTTGGATTCAAGTATGTGGAATTTTCCTTGAACTTACACTCCAATTTTACATTTTAAAGTTCATCATTTTTTTTAAAGTAAAGGAGTTTTTTTTGTAACAGGCTTGTAGTATTCAAGAAGACAAATAATTTAATATAAAAATTGTAGAAATAGCTCCATTGCTGAAATAACTAAACAATTGTAGTCCTATACTATAATCATTCCAATAGTTTAACCTTTTGGTCACATGCTTCTAATCAATACTGTTAATGTTTACAAGAGTCAGTAAGGAGAGAAAAGTAGTATGATAAATATATTATTGTTGCTA
Organism: Protobothrops mucrosquamatus; assembly: GCF_001527695.2. NCBI lineage: Eukaryota > Metazoa > Chordata > Lepidosauria > Squamata > Viperidae > Protobothrops > Protobothrops mucrosquamatus. Next base: position 26,187 of record NW_015386478.1, read on the forward strand.
TAGGGTATGTTTTTAAATGTCTAAATACTAATCGATATCTAGAAATTAGGTATTGACTACTGTAAAACAGTTTCATAATATGTAATTATTGGTTTGGTCTTTTAGAAATTAGACTTTTTCACTTTGGGAATAGAGTAAATAGACTGTCATGCAATTAAAGTGTGTTATGACCTTTTGATTCAAGTTTCCTCTTTCCAAAAAGTTATTAAATTTAAATATGATTGCAGAGCCCTATTATGCTCAAAGCATCAATTTTTAATTATTTTAAGGTCATTGCTGGAATATATGTGATTCGTGCAATATTTTAGTATACTATTTATTTTCATTTCACAAGCTCACAGCTGTTTCAGTTCCCCTTAAGCAGATCTATTATTCCCATTAAAATTTGAGCCGTTTTTTTCTAGAAGCTATTCATAGCTTCATATCCCAAGTAATCCAGCTGCAAATTCAGAGACATCAGTGAGATATTTGAGTATAAATTAAAATGGTTATTAAGTCTATTTATATTAAAGACTGTGTGAGAAACAAATTATGACTTATCTGGTGAATCTGGCTAAGTTTCTCCAGCTATGAATTTATTAATGTGGACACTGTCCCATAATAGTGTCCAAAGATTTTGCAGATTTTTTTAAACATGACTTCCACTGAAACAAAAGTACCTCAAAGGGCAGACTTGATGAACCATTAGGTCTTTTTCTGCCATCAGTTTTCTATGCTTCTATGTTTCTAGGAATGGGTTTACACACTGGGCAATGGTTTAATGTGGCTTGTTTGGTTTTGACAGAGTGTTGTGTGAATTCAACCGCTATGGTTTATAATTCATGCAAACATGAGCAATGAAATGGCATACTCTTTTCATTTTCATTCTCCATGAGTCATAGGAAATAGGAATTAACTTCACTAGAGAAGGTACAACTGAAATTTTTCATGCCATTTTTTAAAATGTTGTGATCAGTGTTTTGTTGTTCTGTGTTTCTTTGTCTTCTTAGAAAATCAATTATTATACTTAAAAGCTGCTATCTTCTAGTTACTCCTAGCTTAGAAGTGAGATGGTCAATAGACCATGACTTAGTAACTTTGATTTTGACTTAACAAAATGTAACCCATATATGGTTATATGGTTATATCTCTATCTCTCCTGCAGACAGAGCTTTGGCTTGACCTTGGAGTGGCCTTTGGTGGCTTTCTCTAGAGCTAGACCAACTGCTTCTGAATTGTTCCTGTTTTCCTGCCTTTAAACTGTTTCCAGTTCAGATTCATTGTGATCCAGGCAAAACTTGTGTCTTAGTTCTAAACAAATTTCTTCATGATTTATGACTCTTACCAAGGGCTTATCTTTCCCTCCTCTTCCATAAGAGATTTACAACAAGCCAATTAAAGTGCAATTTGCATCTCAGTCTGTTTTCAGTGCCTGGGACTCTTGCCAAGGTGGCACTGAATGGTTTGCTCCATAATATCAAAGAAGAAGCTTGCAGGGATCTCTTTCCATGCAGCATATCTCAGTATTCAGGATGTTCAAAATACTTAGAATGACTTAAACACTAAGGTCTCCTCAAAATTAAGGAGATACAAAAGGTTTTTTTGTCATGTCATATAATCCCACCTCTTTCTCAAGCTGCTATATAAACAAAAGAAAGGCAGTGTTCTTGCATGTCCTGATAGAATTGGTATTAGGCTACCTTGTGGTATTAATCTCTTAAAGCCCAGAAAAATCCAGCCAAATGCTATGTAAACAATCATATCTATGTTAATGGCCCCGAAATATGGATGTACTGATAACCAGCAGCAGATTTATATCCTCACATTATTTCACCAATGTGTGATGATAAAGAGGCAAGCACGCACAACAAACTGACTCAATTATTTATCTGAGATGAACTGCATAAAGGTGTTGAACGAACTTCCTTACAATAAAAGTGCTTTTTGCCTTCTGAAATAACGCATGAAATGGTGTCTTAGTTGGGGAGGAAAATTCTCCACCATGCCATTGGCTATTTATTCATGCCATAATCTGTTAAACCATATACTTGAATCTCCAGTATTTTGGGCCACCAACTTTGTGGCACCTTTCCGAACAGCATTGTGCTATTAGACAGTGATGCTTTACCTACTATAGCTGGTATCAGCAGGGCTGCTTAAGTGATGCCCATGCTGATGCTTCAGCAACATAGACCCTGAAAGACATTTTGTATCTTTGCGTCTGTGGATCTAGGATAAGATAGTATGGATCCCTTGAGCCTCTTTAACATTGGTCTGGATGTCATGTTTGTAATGGGAATATCTATCCCTAGGTTGTGAATCAGAACAGAGGCATCTCTTCCTCATAAAATCGTAATATGTTCTCAGATTCTGGTTTTCTATGCTTGTGTATCTAAATTGGTAGAGTCAGTCAGCATGTTACCGTCTTGTGCCAGATATAACATTTCTTTCTCCAGTATTGGTCTCACAGTCCCAACAGGTACTACTCAATAAAGTCATGCTTTGCCCAGCAGATCTTATCTCCCTCCATCTACTCCTCTATCCCTTGCAGTCATGGCTTATAGCAGTGGAATGTTTTTATTTCTACAATAATACCATTTTCTTTTTTATACTCTTACACTACTTAACTGGTTTATATATTGCTCATTGTGACAAATATACATATTACAGTCAATTAAAATGAGACAGATATATTTGTAGTCAAATATATGCTGATGATACACTGTTATTAATCAGTATGATTGTTAAAAATTGATCTATAGGAGGAAATTGTTTTGAAATCACCACCTTGGCAGACAGTCTTTAACCTTAAGATACCAAAGGATCCTTCTCAATGTACAAAATCAGTACAGAACCCGTTAAACAATGCAATATATTTTATTTGAACAAAATGTTACAATGAATGACACAATAATAAATTCCATACAATATAAATAGAAACTTTTCACCTTGATCCCTTGGATGACTCACATGGAACCTTGAGGTTCTGGGGAACATAGTTTGAGCACTGCAGACATAGAGCAACTGATGATAGCAGAAAAAAAATCCTTGCTCTGGCATCTGGAACTATTGAGACTATGAAAGGGATTGATTGATTGATTATGTGCCATCAGGTAATTGGCGACTCTTAGCAATCATATTCATGGATATGAATGGAGAGAGGATAAATGCATACTTATAATTAAACACACAGACTTAGATTGTAAAGTGGGGGGTGGAGGGAACTCTCAAAAGTTGAATCTCAAAATAGCTTCAGATGAAGTAGAGGCAGAGCTTCAGAAATACTACAGTAAAATGTTGCTGGACCTATCTGTCATTCTGATAGCTTTTGACTTGACCACTTGATGTTTACAGGTTACTGGTAGAGATGTTCAGCCTTGAGCAGGCTATATATTCTTAAGCCATTGGTTCATCTGCAGAAAGTTTGAAAAAGCATTTATGAAGAGCTTTGCTTGATCAGATCACTTAGTCCATCAGCCGGCTTTCTACAATGACAAAATAAAAGCTTTCAATGATGTTATAGTGGCCTGCATTAAGAAAAGATTGGGGACAGCTAGGAATTTCAAGGTAAATATGTCATTATATATTGTCTCCTTTATCTTGTGTTGGGTTAAGAATAGTAGTACAGGTCAAACCTGTGCTGAATTGTAAATGAAAAATTCAGTCCAGCAGAATTTGCAGGGATTCAGAATTCTGCAGAGCTCACATTACAGCTGTAAAGCAAACCACTCTGTTACTGGGTCACACAGCACAATTGTGGAAGTAGCCACCTTTTTCAAGCAGTCACAATTTAGTGTGGTTGCCTGGAAAATGGCAGCCATGTGGCCCAGCATTGGAATGGCCTATCCTCCTTCCACAACCTCAGCTCTGGAGATCTTCAAAAGGTGAGAAAGAAGGTACGGGGCCCATTAGGATGGTAACAGGTCCAAGGCCTGTGGACAATCATGGCGAGATGGAAAATAGGTGGGGAGTACTACAGTATCCCTGAGTCAGTTGTAAGGGTGAACAACCATGAGGGCACTGCAGCAGCCACAACTTCAGGACCAGGTCATAAGTAGCTTTGGGAGAGCTGACCCATCAGTCATAACTTTGAAGTTGCTAAATGAATTGTCTTAAGTTGACGACTACCTGTAATAGCAGCAAATATACAAATGAAATGCTAAGTGCTGTGGTTAAATCTGGAGATGCATATCAGCAATAAATAAACAAACAAACAAACAAACAAACACATACATACATACATACATACATACACTATACTGACAATCATTTTATCATTTAATACTGTATCTTATGAATGAGGCATCACAGTTTTAAATGTATGCTCATTCACTCAGATCCTTTGCATATTTATTCATAGTAAATTCTCTAAAATTCAATAGAAGCTTGTTTCATTCTGAGTTTTAAATTTAAATTGTTGCCATACTCACCACAATGCATTTTCTGAAACATTTTTTAATTTGTATTTTGTCTACTTTGTTATCTATAAATTTTCCCTTTGAGTTATATTTTGCAACAATTACTCTCTCTTTTTTTAATCTTTCAATTGTTACTCATTTTCTAATTCTTCAAGAGGCAAGAATGGGCATTAAACTCTGGGTGTCAGACAGTAAATCAGGTCACTAATCTGACTTATGTATCACATTAAACACAGAAAATCCACCACAAAATCATTACACTAAAAAATGACTATTTTGATTGATTAAAATGGTTTGGGCTGCATAGTGTTAAATCACGGTGAGTGATGTGACATTACAGTTTTACATGTCATATTTCTGTCAAGACAATGAAGGTAAAAGGCATTGTCACCAGACGATAACGGACACTGAGAAGAACCCTTATGTTAGATTTATGGCTTGGTTTAGATTTAGAAAGAAGTAATTCTTACCTTGTGCTACTTATCAAATGACTGTAAATTCAACGATGATGTAAAATTCTAAGGCAGAGCCACTTAGAGTTTTGACAAAGTGCCAGCTGTAAAGTATTTACTGTTCTCAATGGTTCTGCCTTGTACACTTAAATATTGATCAAAATCATATACCTTTCTGATGAATGTCCCTGGTCTTTGTTGCTTTAAAAAAAACTTTCTAAAAATAAAAATTGTTTTGATAATTTTACAACAATTCTAAGTATCTTTATTAAAATATAGATTTTAATGTTGTAATGGAATGCAGTGGAATACATTATGCCATCTGTTCTTGGATTTCATTGCTTTATTAAAAGATCAAGTTAAGTTTATGAACTTAGATGATGGTTACTGCCATCATTCAGAGCCTTAGAGTAATTTCTCTGGCATTTAATTTTAAAGCTATACCTGTCAAGATTTTTGGTAATATCATTAAATGCTTGCATTCATATTAGCTAAAGCAACATAATAATGCAGTTCAACATATTATGCACAATATTGATTTCTAAGATAGATTATTCATATTGAATATCCATATCAGGGAGGCTTTCCATATTAAGAATATTTCAAATATACAATTCTATATTTTATAACAGGATAGCAAATATTATTTACTCATCATACTGTGGAATATTTATTTATTTATGTATTTACTTATATCCTGCCTTTATTATTTTTACCCTGTGAGGTGGGTTGGGTTGGGTAGAGAGACTGGCCCAAAGTCATCCGCCAACTTTTATGGCTAAAATGGGACTAGAATCCTATTTCTGTATTATAAAGTCTGCAATGCAATTCTGTACCTGCCCATTTATGGATTGTGGCTTCTGAGAGATTAGTTACAGATCATGAACATACACACTTATTAGGGACAGGACTGAATATACTTTAAAATGAAGATCCTATTGCATAGAATCCAAATGATTTTCTTCAAATATTAAAAAAATAGGTACAAACTAACATTTCAAAAAGCTCAGTTTTCTTCCAAAAGTGCACTATGATTTTAAAATCTTTACTGTTCATGGACATAGGGTCAGTATTAAATGATACGAATTTGGACTCCTGGCCTCAACAAATATTTCCAGTATGCATTAGTTTTTGTATGATAAGCTTCAGGGATATAAATTTGATCATTCATATAATACCTAGGTTTGAATAAATATTTATCCTATCTCTAGCTTTCTGCTATTACTGTTACTGTTGTTCTTATTGCTTTATTATAGTCATTAAAAGACAGCAAGCATGGAGTTTAATGATGTTCATTGATGGGCAGAATAATAGGCAGCAAAGCTATTCACATTGTGGTTTGGCACTTAAGTGGCCATTTTAACTTAATATCTTGTTGTTGGCCTTAATGTGTGGAAATCTGCTTTTTTCCTAATTTCTGTTGACTCATCATCATAAAAATATTATAGGAATCCAGTTCTCAAAAACCTTTAATGTTTAAGAAACTTTATTTCAAAAACCTTTACTCAAGAACAAGTATTTAAAAGATTATATTCATCTTGAAACATCCCTTGCTTTGACAGTAGGTGTCAGTGCAGGATAGAAATAACACTGAAAAGTTTAGCTGCAAATTCCTCCATTTTTCACTTGGATATCTTTAACTTGCTGAGTTAAGAGAATGTACATGCAATAGCCATAGTATTTTAAATAAGCTCATTCTGAAAAGCATGTGAGTTTCAATTTTTGCTCAGTATACATTTCTACAAACCATAGTGAAATATATACTGTCAAAAAAAATCAGATTTCTTTTTGCAGATGCAGACGTAGTGTTGCTCATTTTCATTATGTCTAAAATAGACTTTCAGTGAAAAACAGAATTCTAGACTTATTTTTCCATGTCATTTAAAAAAATATAACAATCTCAAATCTCTACCACGTATTTTAAAAACAGAGCAGGAACTTGCCCCAGTGTTTGCATGTGGGCACTGTACTGTACATGTACAGTATGCTGTGATAGAAATTAAAGTTGTTTGTGATACATATGATATCAGTAACTCCTTAATCACAAATCTGGGCCGTTCCATACAAGGTCTCTGGCCTGTTTGAAACCCTGCTCCAGATTTCTGTGAGCCCTTGATACTCATGGTAATCAAAAGCAAGTCAATTGATTTCTGGCTTATCCATATTCTGTGAATCTGAAACTGCAGTTTAAACAAATTTCTGCTTTGAAATCCTGTTTATCCATTTGCAAAAACTTTGATTTTATTAACTTAAGGATCTTAGTTGCTCTCCAAGTGTTTTTAGGAGAAAAAAAATATTGATGTTTGTGTAGCTTACTTTGTAGAAATTGCTCAGATTTATTTGCATACATAGCTAAATACGCCACCTTTGTCTAGAGCACAAGCGAGGGAGTCTTAGTTTCTGCAGAACCTGCAGCGGGTCAGAATGGTTGGGTAGGTTTCTTTGCTCCTTGTCAGCATGGTGAGATTGGCAGAAGAGAAGACAGATTGAGGGACTGAAGAATGGAAATGGCAGCATTAGAGAAGTAGCCTAAAACTCATCAGCTTTGAAAGTGTTGCATTTAAATCCGAGATGTTTTCACTAGAAAACCTGTCAGTAAAATTGTTCTCAGGATACATTTAAACTTAAAACACCATATTAGTTAAGGACACCACAGTCATAACATTCCTTCATTGATTTGCTTCACAGTAGTGTTAGCAGCACAATTATATTCATATTTTTCAGAAACAGCAAGTTATTATAGTTTTGATGTGTTTGTAATTTTAATATTTTACTTTATATGTTATTGTATTATTCAGGTTTAAAACTAATTTTAAGTTTGAATTATTTTTAAGAACAAACCATTTATTTATATTGCTGTTCAATCATTATTATCCTTTACAATATCATTATTCTTTATTCTGATACTTTCTCATTGTGTCCTTTGTCGTCATTAAACGTATTCTCCTAAACCTGAGGAGAGTTTTATATAGACACTGTATTTTTACCATTTTATGTCTTCCCACAAATTTTTCCAGTTTTTTCTGTGATTTTGTGATCTATTTATTTATATTAAATTTGTATAACCACTCACCTCAATCAGTGACTCTGGGGTAGTTTACAATTCATTATGTCTTTACTTTCCCACTTTCCCTTTCATCTATCTAAACTTCATCTTTCCTATATATGATGGAGGAGTATTTGCTGTTTTCATCATCTTCATCTGATTGTATTAGTTTTAATATTTTATTAGTGATATTTCAGCCTCTTTGGTTTGAGTGCAGCATGTTTTGTCAACAAATCTTGGTGTATAAATATTGTTCATCATGAATATTATTTTCTTTCCCAAATGTTTTCTTTTTACAACCTATATAATGTGTACAATATAAAAAATGAGATGATTGGAAACTATTTCCTTTAATTCTATTTAATGTGAGTTATCTTCTGTAAGGTAGAGTAATAACTAAATGAATATTTGAAATTTTTGTAGTATTTAATATTTCTTTTGCACTTTAACAGCATTGTAAGATGGTTTTCCTGCAACACAATGCTATATATAAATTTGACTTTTTTGGGGTGCTACTGAATATATATTTTACTCTAACAAATGCCAGTGTATTTTTAAGACAAAGTCTGCAATTCTTGAAGAAGGCTGCATCAATGCAATGTGTCACCTACGGTATGTGAATTCTGGCACAGAAGCTAGTTCACTACTGGGCAAGTAATAAATTTTTTAAATGATATTAAAGATAAAAAAAGTATAAACTAATATACTGAAAATACAATTACAAAGTAATGACTTGGGGCATTATTTTTTGTCTGAGAACAGTCCTTTCAAACATTTTCAAATTCTATTCAGGTAAATTTATGCTCTCTTGCTAAGCACAACATACAGTACATGTGCATTCTTAATGTACATTTTGTATACATGCATACTGAGATCTCTAATCAGATTTATTCAGTTGCTGCAATTTTTTAGCATATGATTTTTTTTGAGAACATGACAGGATAGTTAGTTATATTCCTTGTGTTTCCTCTGAAAGCTCAAAGTAATGTATGTTTTTATCTTCACAAAAACAATCCTGTGTGGCAGGTTGAGCTGAAACACACTAACAGGCTAATATTATACAGCAAGCTCCAGTCAAATAGAGCTTTGGACTCACTGGTCGCAGTCCAGCTGCTACAGCACGCTGGCTCTCTAGATTTAAAAATATTCAATGTAAATTTAATTCCTGGGCTCTCAACACAATCCTGCTTCAAAAAGAGCTTTGGTGAACTTTAAGAGGAAAAGAGAGCAATTAGAATATCTTCCTAGTTTTCCCCGCTTGGTAACATAGTAAAATATACTATTTTAATTTAACATTACTTAGATCAAGAAACTTAAAGTGAAATGTATGTGTTTTTTATCTTTTTTCCAAACCAAAAAATGATCAGACCCAAACTACTTATCTTTAGCAAGATACCTGAATCACGAAGCAGTATAATGTTCTGTGGTGATGGTATTTAAAGGACATAATATCCTGTGTCATTTAGACTTCTAAAATAAGATAGCAAGATGCATTTAAATTGTTTCTGTACAGCGAAGCAATAATTGATCAATAAATGGATACTAAAATGGATTAATCCAACGATAACATGCAAATGCAGATGAGATAAGCAGATGTGTTAATTCTAACTCATTGCTCTGGTACCAAATGTGGGAGGAGATTGGACTGTCTTTAGTGAATTTTGATTCTAAAATTATGTTGGACAATTACAGAGATTGTTTATCTTCTACTTTTCCTATCAAAAGCTGATCCTTGGAATTTAAAAACAGATCATAATAGTCCTACAGATATGAACACGTGTGAACTAATAGAGAAAACTGCTCTATGAACCAAGCAGCTCAGAGTCACCTGATCTGCAAGATGGTCAGCAAATAAATTTGATAAATAAACACCAGAACACAACCTATAACATTCAAACAATGTCACATCCAAGGCATACTGTATGTCAAGATTAGGTTAGGAGCTTGGACATTCATTCCTTAGAGCAGACTGGATTGTTTCCAATTCACATTCCCCTGATATGAACAAGTTGTACAGGAAGTCCTCATTTAATGACTGAGGTTAAGATGGTGATGAAAAACTATCTTTGCGACCTCACATTTACAACCTTCACAAAAGAAAGCTGAAATAAGATCACATGAAGATGAGGAGGGATTCACTTAACAATTGCTTCAGTTAACAACCAAGTTGCCAGTCCCAATTGTGGTAGCTAAACAAGGACTACTGTATTTATCAACATTTGAACCTTCAGTTACATATTTCTGATTACCAAAGAAGGAACGATGTACAATGTAAGGGAAATCATATTCCAGTGTCTAAGCAGACTTGACAAAATTACTTATGTCAATTAGAGAACATATAAGGGTGGAGTATTTACTTGTTATAGTCAACCTACGGATACGTTATCACTACCATACGACCTTGGATCCAAATCGTTTTTTCCTTGATCTAGCTTGCTAAAAGCAGAAAATGTGAGTAATACTAAATAGTAAAAACATAAGAGAATGAGAACAAAATGCAACATAACTTAGCTGCATTAATAACATGGCTTTCTTTGGCACTGTGGTTCAGCGGCTTAATGATACTGGAGATGATCTTTGCTCTAGCAGTTCAAGTCCTAGCAATGTGTTGTGGGGTGAGCTCCCATCACTTGCCTCAGCTTCTTCCCACATAGCAATTTGAAAGCATGTTATATGCAAGTTGATAAATAGGTACCACTTTGGTGGGAAGACGAGCCAGCACTTCATGCAGACAGTCAGAATCCTGCTGATGCTGGACCTTTGCAGTTGCGACACCCATTTGTAATGTGGCTTTGGTGGGGGGGAGAGGACCTGGATGACACTGCAGGATGCCTTTCATCACCCACTTTACAGTCTGTTTCTGCTGCTCCCCTCAGGGAGGAGATTTAGAAGGATTTCTAGCAGGACTACCCAATTCTTTAATATCTTTGTTCCCTATGCCATCCGTTTGGTAAAATTGCACGATTCATTTTTCTCGCCATGCACATTTTACATAATCCGAACTAGACTGTGTTCTTTCTCAGTGTCATATAATATATGTGGGTATATGCATAATTCTGTATTTATCTTGTCGTATTTATCTAGTGTATATTGGAGGTGGTGACCCTTTGAGAGCTGTATGCAACAAAATTTCATTTTAATGTATGGCGATTAGTGTACATTAGAAGTGACAATAAAGTCATTATTCTATTTCTTTCTGGTGAGCTAGCTTACCTCCTGTGGCACACCTTGGAAAGCATGCGAGCATGAACCAAACAGGCTAGAAGGCAGCCAAATTACTACTCTGTATTAGCATTGTAGTCTCCAGGATGATGTGACATCACCATATGCTAAATGAATAAAATAAGTTGACACTTAAAATACCATTGGCAAAATCTGCCCTGCCATACTTGTATACATGTCACATATACATCAACAAACAGAATTTACTTATTCTAAATTGCAATAAAGTTTACCAATAAAGTTTGAGAGGGAACCTATTCCATTCACACATACAGTATGTGATAAACACTAACTATCTATAGCTGTTAATAAGGTCTCCCTGAACATATTATTGGTCCAGGAAAGGATCCTTTGATCAAGCGTCAAAATTTATGTTACTTATAAACGTATGCTATATTTATGAAATAATTCAGGGAACCTAAGTATGAAAAATGAAATAAACTTAATTCAGGACATACTTCTAATATTCCATTGAAAATGTGGGCTCATTACTTTGAATTGGAACAGTCTAATGTATACAAGGGAATAACTCTGTTTAACTCTGTGATGTTTATTTTCACATAAATAAAAAATACACAGTGGGATCTCAACTTCCAGTTGGGGTCTGATAACTGTTGTAAACTTTCCTTGTAAAAATATCTGTTCCATTCTCCCACAGTTTTTTCTTTCACTTTTTTTCCCTGTCATTTTTCTTCTTCTCTCCCTATAGCTAGTAAGAGTTTATGGACCATGTTGCTGTGTTAATACCTTGTTAAGGTTGTTTCAGCTGTTGGGTCTTTGTGGGGTCAGTGTCAAGACTACTTTATTCTCAGCCTTTGATATGCTGAGTAAAACTGGGGATAGGTGGACTTTCTGCTGTTGTTCACTGCAGGAAGCCT
>NW_015386478.1:38231-43735 GCF_001527695.2 Protobothrops mucrosquamatus
CCTGTCATTTTTCTTCTTCTCTCCCTATAGCTAGTAAGAGTTTATGGACCATGTTGCTGTGTTAATACCTTGTTAAGGTTGTTTCAGCTGTTGGGTCTTTGTGGGGTCAGTGTCAAGACTACTTTATTCTCAGCCTTTGATATGCTGAGTAAAACTGGGGATAGGTGGACTTTCTGCTGTTGTTCACTGCAGGAAGCCTAATGCTCTAGGCTTCTACTCTTCAAATGCAGGGATGCTGTCTTTTCAAGTAATAAAAATATTTTTCTGGTCCAAAGTAATTAGATTTACCTAAATAAACATTTATATTAATGGATTAGACAGCATGTCATCAGTATTGCTTGATATTTTTCAGTTCAGATGGTAAAATTGCAAATGTTTAAAGCTGTTGAATGTTATTGTCTGAACATTTCTGGCAGGTAGCTAAAAAAATGGTGCAGTATTGTTGCATGTTATTTGAATCTTAGCTGGAATTTTGGAATAATGAAGTAAGTATATGATATAGGAATTACAATTATTCAGATAGTATCATAAAATAGAAAAAATACAAGAGAATGAACAATTTATATGAAATATAATTTGTATTTTGATTATGGTTAATAATCTCCTCTCGTATTGTTACGCATTTTAACATGTTTGCCTTTTAATGCTAAATATTATTTTTATATCAACACCAATTATATATTACTAAGGCATTTATATAATGAATACCAAATGTTGTATTTTATTACCCACTGCTCAATTTCCAACACCTAAAGGTATTCAAAGGTGAGGAGTAAGTTGTTGAAATAATTGCTACTAAATATATTCTGAATTATCAATAATTAAGATTGAAATATGCAATGAGTTGTCAAATTTGAGTTCAGGACTCTTCTTATGCTCATTATTTACTGAACAAACAAACACATGACTTATCTTCTTTGATCCTTTAAGCCAGGTAATTTTTGGTGTAGTACATAGATTGTTCTTAAAGATGTGAAGTCATTGAGGTAGAACAGCAGGTTTAGCTCTAGAACAGCGGTTCTCAACCTATGGGTCGCGACCCCATTTGGGGTCGATCGACCATTTCACGGGGGTCACCAAGCAAGGCTGTCCGCCATTTTTTCCCCTTTTCCGGTGGGTGCCTTACCTCCCTTGAGCTGGGCCAGCTAGTGGTCGGCCTGCTCCGTCTCTGCCGCTTGCCAGCTACGCCGCAGCCGGTGCAGGGGGCGGAACCACGCATGCGCGGCGCTCCCGGGCAGGGAAAGTCCTCGACTTATGACCGGTTGGGTAGTCCTCAACTTACGACCGGTTTAGTCCTTGACTTACGACCGGTTTAGTCCTCGACTTACAACCGGTTGGGGGTCGCGGCATTAAAAAGGTTGAGAACCACTGCTCTAGAAGTTATGTTAGGAATTGACCTACAGAAATCCTTAGAACTCGTTAGGTATTTAGATCCTTATAATGTATATCATATAGAATCCCATTTATTGACTGGCTTGTTCATATGGTGACTCTAATATGTGTAAAGGTTTGAAAAGTCTAGGTTAGATAGAAGTAAAAGGATCTCTTTGGTTTTACTTGTACTGCTGTCAGACAATACACCTAGTGATTGTTCGTGATTTCTATGCTTTCCATTCTATGGAAATGAGAACTCAGATACAGTATTGTCTTTTAAGTAATTGAAATACCTATCAAGTTAGGAAAGTCAAGAAAAATCTAAAAGTATCATTTGCCAATCCTGAACCTTTGTTATATTGAAGTGCCTTCATTTTTAGGACTAAAACAAAACCAGATTATCTCTTTTATTATACAAGTTGTAAGTTTAATTGTCATTTTTAAGCAAAGTTTTACAAAACCTTTCAGCAGTCAAACTGGAAGTAAATGCCGGTTTCCTGCAAAAATGTTGTGAATCATCATTATGTGACTGCAGGATGCTGCAAATGGCCGTAAATGTGGGCTGCTTATAAAACACCCCAATTTGTGGTGATGGCGGCTGCTGGAATTTCAAAACCAGATTGTAAGTGAGTCTGGAGAAATCCGTCTGGTAAGCAAAGAGTTGTAAGTCAAGGACTACTTGTATTTATTAAAATAACCACAAATTATTTTTACTGTGTTCTGGTAAATAATATATTTTTACATCAGTGTCATCTAAATGTTGCATTAGTATCTGATAAGTTTGCAAAGTCAAGGAAAAGTGTCAAATTTTTAGTAAGCCATATATATTTAGCTTCAATTGTTATTCTTCTCTTGGTTTCAATAGAGAATACCTAGTCTTTTGCAACCTAATCCTGTATGGTCCTTTAATTGTTCCTTATAAAACATAATTCAAGTCCCCTCAACAACTTGGTAGCGCTTCTCTGACCCTGCTCATGTTCTTTTTAATATGCCATGATCAAAAATTAACACAGTATTCAAGCTCAATCTAGCTAGTGCAAATGGAACTGCTGCCTCCCTATAAACTGGGTACAGTTCTCTGTAAAGGGGCCCAAACTGGCTTAGTCTAGCACAGTGTTTCTCAACCTTGACAATTTTAAGGCATGTGGACTTCAACTCCCAGAATTCCACAGCCAGCATTGCTGGCTGTGGAATTCTGGGAGTTGAAGTCCACTTGCCTTAAAATTGTCAAGGTTGAGAAACACTGCCTAGCATAAGGGTCTGCAACCTTGACAACTTTAAGACTTGTGGACTTCAGTTCCCAGAATTCCTCAGCCAGCATAGCTGGCTGAGGAATTCTGGGAGCTGAAGTCCACAAGTCTTAAAGTTGTCAAAGTTGCAGACCCCTGGTCTAGCATATCACTGTTTCTTCTTGTTTTATTATGAGTCCATTAATACTTTACTAATCACACACACACTGCTTACCAAGCAAGATCTCTCCAATCCTGTATCTATATGTTTTGATTTTTCCTGCCTAGATATATTTCCTTATATTTCTTACCATTTAACATATTTTGAATATAGCCCATTATCCAAGTCTGTTAGGATGTTTTGAAAGCATTGGCAATTGGTTTCCAGGTGACATGCTGTAAGTATTTACATCCAAGCTGAAAACAGCTTGGAATGTCTTTTTCTCAGGACGTTAGGAAAACTGATGTTTCATTTAGGTCTCCAAAATGCAGTTGATGCAGAATCACTTTGCAGACTGGATGCTTACTCTTTATGGAAGTCAAGATAGATAGGAGTGGAAGTTGGTGTACATGATAAAGAAGGATATCTGCTAAACTTTGTGTTGACAAAACAGAAAAAAATTGATAAAATTTACTAGTATCAAATGTGGTTACCAAATATTCCGTGCTAGTCATTCAGTTTCTGTTGAAATAAAAATATGGACTCTGCAAAAACCTAATTGCCAAACAATTATGAAAAATGTGAACATTCTCTCAATATTAAAGTAAGATCCAACTGTTAGTTGAGTTACTTTCTAGAGGTAGAATGGTGCTACTTTATCCTTCAGGTCAGCAAGCAAAATGCCTTAGACTGGTTGTAAGTCCATTTTTTTAGCATGTTACAAATTGACTTTTCTACTGAGTTATTTCCTTTCTTCAATCAGCTAGATACAACCAAATACTACAGCAGGTGTTCATATCCCATGTATGCACGTTCTACAATAAGAAGAAAGATGTAAAAAGTATGCAATGGTATTGAGCCATTATGGTCTGCTTCTTCATTGACCAGGATAGGATGGATCAACAGTAACAATATTCTAGGATTCAATATATTCAAATATTATTTTGCTAACTCTATATTAGCTATAGTTATAGAAGATGAAGCATCACATTATCAGAAAATCATCATTTTGGAAAAAGGTCCAACAGAGTGTCCTGTCATTATTTTTCCCACATAATTCTTAATTTGAATTTATCACTGCAAAAGATTTTATTACTATTTATCTTTATTACTGTTTTTTTAACTCTTCTCTTTTAAAAATTGCTTCTTTTAGCCTATACTATATGGCATCACCTCTCCTACTTTGAAACTATGACCAGTGAGATATTTTATGAGTATTCCCTCTATAATCCTCCGTAGTTGAAAGGCATAAAGACTAAAATTTGTGGGAATATTTATGGCATTTCTGTAACTGGAGACTTTGGCATTCTTTTATAACCAAATTGCTTTTCCTTTTAAAGCTATCAGGTTGTAACACTGGTATTTAACCATCTAATCAAAAAGAAAAACTGCACCCATTTTATCCCTCACAGATTGATTTGCCAATCAGCATTCATATAGAGTTAATGTGGGAATATTATTATATTCAGGTTCATATGGAGCTGTCTTTGATTATGTTCCTGAGGCTGCAGCTTGAGGGAAAAAATTACAGTTTGATTCTGATTGGGACTCTTTTATGTAACATTAGTGATCCAGACTGTCCACTGGCTTCATTGACTTCATTATATCAGTGAAATATTTCTTCATTAAAGCATAATTTCTGTATTTGAGCATTGTGTAGCAGGGAGATGTGAGAATCTCTTTCCAAGACAGACTGAAGTTTTAAGCTTCATAACAAAATCTTAATTTTGAATGTATCCCTCTGCTAATAGCACTAACCCTCATTTTTATGTATCTCTGACTAATAGCCATACCAAAGTTTTTGCATGCTGAATCTGATGATCAGAAGATTAAGAGTAAATCAGAGAAGACTTTTACAAAAAGAATCAGTTATGTTGGCTATCTAGAGATTAAAAGTAAAAAACAAAACTTGCATTTTTTATTAATGTTATCTTGGACTTTGGCATAAAAATCCATTTCAATTCAGAAATAATAGTAGAGACTGTTATAGGAATGAGAGTTGTAGAAAAACTTAGGGATGTGAACATTTTGAAAATAAATTGGAAGAAGAGCTACAGATTTTCTATCTTTGGAACATTTATCTGCTATGAGTTAAAACTGAAATAATTTTATCATGAGGGAGGCATCCTTTTTTTCCCCCAGACTTTTTTTGCAAAATAAAATATGGCAATCAACCCAAAAGAGGTGCTGTCAAAACTTAAGAAAAAAACATGTCTCCTTTGAGAGAAAGGGATGTTTGTGATTTTTTTACAATTGAAATTTGTTAAATATGGAGATAAAAAAAAACCCTGAAATACTACTTAAGTAATTTGGAATTTGACACTGAGATTTTAGGTAGGTGCCTTTGTTAACAATTGTTTTTAAGGTAAAATAGGAAATGCTTGATATCTGGTGGAATGGTTGGGAAGAGGCTAAAATAAAAATAAATACATATGAATAGCACTTGGTGGTCTTTAATTAGACATTGGATTTGGTCTGCTATCTAGAGCTATGCTAATTTATTGTGCTACAGTTCTTATGGAAGAAATAGAAATGGCACATCTATTGACTGATACCAGCTGTTCTCTGCCAATTGTCCTTTCCTGCAGATAGCAAGCTGTGCATTTGGCAGCAGCAAATCTCAAACAGTTAACATGTGCCCCAGGGAGGGCAACTGCTTAAGCCTATCAAAAAGCACAGCTATGCTCTGCAAGATTCATGTTAGATTCATTGCATCTGTTTCATATTTTTTTTGGGGGGGG
>NW_015386478.1:44546-48352 GCF_001527695.2 Protobothrops mucrosquamatus
GTATTCCAAGTGTGGCCTTACCAAGGCACACTAGAACAAGACAAGATCAAGTAAACAGAAGGTTGCACTTTGCCAGTAATTTTACAATATTCTCTTTCTCAACTGGCTACATATAAGCCAGATCAGATCAGGATTTAGCCTTTTCTTGCTTAGACTTTACAAATGACCTAGTGTTCCACTTCCTTTTTCTCAGTTAGTTTCTACTTCCAGAGTAGGAGATAACATTGGCTTTCCAAGTATTGCTGCATGTCTTAACAGCCCCAGCTAGCAGGCCAATTGCAAGGATATAGTTGTTGTCTATCAACAATTGGAGGGTCATAGCATTCCCACTATGCGCCAACTCTTTGTCCAGCACTTATCGTCAGAAGTCTTCCCTTGTGATAAATGCATGTAGGACAGTTAATAGAAGTTGAAATCGTGATTAATGATGTAGATTGTCAATCATACTGTAAACTGCAACACTGTTGTTCAGGTTGAAAATGATCAGCTGTTTTCCCCAGTTTAGAAAGTCATTACCTATAGAATATAGGCCTCTTAAAGACATGTGGACATCCTCTACCCTTGAAAATTAAATGGAATGTACAAAAGTCTTCTTTGTAACTGATTTGGAGTGACAAGGATTTAGCCTCTCCCTCCAGTTGCTGATCTTAAGTAGTCATGATTCTGTGCCTTGAGCAAGAAGGGATCAATTATCCTGTTACTATCTACTGTCATTTTAAATCTGCAGAGGAATTGTGCGTGGCAAAAACTTCAAAGGCTGCTATCCTATTGTTAACATCTGTTTTCATTCATTCATTTTTAATGTGCTGTTTGCGATTAAAACAAGGGTTGCCCACTTTAAATATTTCTGAAGTTTAAGGGTTTTTTATTTATTTTTTTTGTTCACTGAAAAACTACTGCAGCAATATTGTACCAGGATTCAAAAACATATTTGTTAATTACAGTGATCATATAGTCTTTCAAATGCTAATAGTCTGATTGCAATTTCATTTTGTTTGGGACTGATAGAACTTATGATTAAAGAATAGTATAGCTTTATAGTGATTTTACTGCCATCTGTGTGCATCAGGCAATAACTATGTACAGATGGTTGTGATTCAGAGACAGGTTGCCACATACAAAAAAAAGTATGTTTCCGTTATTTCAGTAAGATTTATTGCAGCAGTCACAGTTAAATGCTTGAACCTTAATGATAATTGCTACTAATCCTCAAGAAAAATGATTAGGGTTTAATAAACCACAAGGAGCAGCTTTTGTCATAAACTTCAGAAACATATTACAAAGGTTTTTTTTCATCTCTGCCTAGTCATTTATTTCAGCATATATAGTGCTGCAGTGCTTTATATAACATAAAATGCAGAAAGACAATGTAAGACTTGTGTTCTGTAAAATGTCTTTCAAATACTCAGTTGTTTTAAAGTATAAAGATATATTGTATAACTTTTTACAATACATGGGACTCCCTCCGCTTCCCATATAATGATTCATGCATCTACAATTACAACAACAAGTAGGACGGCCTGGATTGCCATTGCTAAAAGATGCAGTCATGTGACAATGTGCTTTATGATCACATTGTTTAGCAATGGCAATTATGTTGCCAATTGCAGTTGTAACTCGAGCACGACTTGTATTTATTCAATTTATATGCTGAATACCCAAGTAGGGAAGTTGGATGGGAAGAAGATAAGCATGGTTTCAAAACTGGAGGAAGAAGTGTCAATATCCTGAGGAATACTAATAATACTACTCAGCCATAAATGATGACACAGAGGTAAAAATGCAAATTCTCTGCAAGCTCTAGTAAGAAAAGATAAAGAACAAAAACTAGGACTAATGTATGTTAATTATGAAAAACACCAAACAAATGGCAACAGGTTCACAACCAGTCTTAGGACTGATAGTGAAGATATTGAAGTGGTAGACAACTTCTGCTTTTGAGAAATGATTATTAACAGTAAAGGAATGTGGTCAAGAAATACATCATAGATACATTTGTGGTAGAGCAGCAAGCCTCAAGAAAAAATAGTCAGATGCCATGATGTCCCCCATACCTATGGTGAGCAGAATTGTACAGGATTTCTTTTCTTTGTCTATGGAATCCGAAGTTAGACTTTGAAGAAGCAAAGAATATTGATGTTTTTGAACTTTGGGTTGGAGAAGACTCCTATAAATACCATACATAGTCAAGAAAAACAAATGGATTGTCTAATATCTTAAAGGCTGCCACAAAGTAGAGGGGGTCACCCTATTTTCCAAAGCATCAGAAGGCAAGACAAGAAACAACAGATGGAAACTAATCAAGGAGAGAAGCAATCTAGAACTATGGAGAAATTTCTTAACAGTGAGAACAATTAACCATTGGAATGGCTTCCCTTCAGAAGCTGAAGGTGCTCCTTTACTGGAGGCTTTTAAGAAGAGACTGGATAGCCATTTGTTTGAAATAGTATAGGATCTTCTGCTTGAATAGACAGTTGGACTAGGAGACCTACAAGGTCCCTTCCAACTCTGCTATTCTATGTTCTATGGATCATGTAACAAATCAATCCAGAGTCCTCAGTTGAGGCAAAATAATGATCCAAAATGGATGGTCTCAATTACAGTGGTGCACTGTTGGAAGGCCTGTAGGACAAGCTTAGGGACAGATCATCCTAAAGAAAATATATCTGTGTCATTAATAAGAATAATACAAATTTTATGGCAGATCATCATCATCATCATCATCATCATCATCATCATCATCATCATCATCATCACCGGTAATGAGAACACCAATCTGCCCTCTTCTAATTTTGTCTTCAAATATCTAGGAATATGTTGTGTCAAGGTTTCTGAGATTATCTCAAATTCACATTAAATATGGCTTTGAGGATATGGATCAACCTGTATCTTAAATCCCATGTTTTCATAATATAGAACATAGTAATCCCACAACTTATTTTCACAATAGATTGAATGAAGATGGTCACAGTTCTGAAGATTTTTGCATTTAGGGATTCATTGTGAAGATTTATTTTAAATAAATTGTAACAGTTGGAAATAGTAGCATCCCAAAATATTTTTTTTTAAAAAAGCTACACATTTTGCAAATGGCCCCATATTTTACAAACATATTTGATATATTTTTATGCCAACAGTTTACAAAATACACAATAATAAATTGAAAGTGATATAAAATTAGATTCAATACAAAGAAGGGAGAAAAAATAATAATTCAGAAAGAAAAAAATCATATCGAAAAGACCTGAGCGAAAAGAAAACTAATGCTTAAAAATAATAATAATCATTTATGTATCATGAAACTCAGGAGACAGTGTTTCCACCGCAAAGTTGCAAATATAGAGAGCACCTGCCCGTGATCAAATTTAGGATGGCAGTCCCTGAAGATCTCAGCAATCTACTTGCCCTGAAAGAAAGAAATCTACCATGTTTGCCCTGATAAATAATAATAATAATAATAATAATAATAATAATAATAATAATAATAATAATAATAATAATAATAATAATAATAATAATAATAAAAAGTTGGAAGGGACCTTGGAGGTCATCTAGTCCAACCCTCTGCTCAGGAAGGAAACCCTATACCATTTCAGACAAATGGCTCTCCAGTCTCTTCTTAAAAACTTCCAGTGTTGGGGCATTCACCGCTCCTGGAGGCAGATTGTTCCACTGGTTAATTGTTCTAACTGTCAGGAAGTTTCTCCTTAGTTCTAGGTTGCTTCTCTCCTTGATTAGTTTCCATCCGTTGCTTCTTGTCCTGCCTTCAAGCGCTTTGGAGAACAGCTTGACTCCCTCTTCTTTCT
>NW_015386478.1:49074-67875 GCF_001527695.2 Protobothrops mucrosquamatus
TTTGCCTCTAGGTGTTCGCTGATTCGTTGTTTTATTATCTTTTCCAGAATCTTCCCAGGTATTGAGGTCAGGCTGATAGGTCTGTAATTTCCTGGATCCATTTTTTTCCTTTTTTTGAAGATGGGAACTACATCAGCTCTTTTCCAGTCCTCTGGTAGTTCTCCAGTGCTCTAGGATCTTTGAAAAATATAGTTCAGTGGTTCAGAGATCACATTTGCTAGTTCCTTGAGAACCTTGGGGTGTAATCCATCTAGTCCTGGTGATTTGAACTCGTCTAGGCTGGACTTACCATTTTCTTGCCTATCTTAACTTGTGTTTCTATACTGTTTTTTATGGCATTATTTTTGATAGGTTGGTCTGTTTTTTCCCTTTGTGTAAAGACAGATGCAAAAAATGAGTTAAATAGTTCTGCTTTCTCCCTGTTGCTTGTCACCTTCTTGCCACTTTCACCCACTATTGGACCAATCATTTCCTTCACTTTTTTCTTGTTTTTTACATGTTGAAAGAAGCTTTTTTTTTTTGTTATCTTTGACTTTGGTCACAAGCCTTAGTTCATTTTGAACCTTAGCTTTCCTCATTTTATCTTTGCAGGCTCAGGCTATTTGCTGATATTCTGCCTTAGTTATGTGTCCCTCTTTCCACTTTATATATTTGTCCTTTTTATCTTTCAATAGTCCTGGTCTCAGGTTCTTTAAGACTTTATACATTTTAAGCCAATTTTTTTAAATTAGCTCAGGACCTGTCAGCCCACAGAGCTGCATGAACCAAGGTGCAAGATCTGCACAACTGGGTGTTCTGTCATTACATTTTGTGCTTTTTATGGCTATTTAGTGTTTCAGTTTATATAGGTGCCTATCTCAAATACATAACTCTGGACAGCTTATAACAATTAAAAACAAGTGAAAACAGAATATAAAAACATTTTAAAAGCATATAAAACCATACAACATAATTTGTAGTTGCAGTCCTTAAAACAATCCCAGTCAACAATTTTCTGTATAACCACTGTTACTGCGAATGTGGCACTTTTCAAACAACTATCCATCTTTTACAGTGCCCCCTGAGATCGATATGCACACAGAATGACTTGCTGGTTGGAAGTACTCCTGTCATCAATGTGGCCTGGCATTGGACTAGAATTATAAAAATGTATGTTTTTATTAAAGTTTTTAATTTTCCTCTTTATAATTCCTGCATTTTTTTTAATAAAATTTTATTGATTTTTCAATTAGAAACAATAACATAAATATGATGCATTAATCACAGTATCAACCAAAAAATATAACACTACTCAATACATTCATGGAAGTGTCCGGTGCCCCCCCTGCACCCCCCTCTTTCACTTTCCATACCTTCCTCCTCCCAAACCTCAACCTCTCCTCCTTCCTCCCTCTCTCCTACTTCCCTTCCTCTCTCGACCATCCCGTCTGGTGCAGTTGGGGTATCCACCGGCACCTCCTTAAAAAAGAATCACATATATAAATCTACAATACATCAGTTTATATACATCTATCTATTCCTTTTCCCCCCTCCCCCCCCCAGGACTTCCCAGAGCTGAACCAGGAAGTAAACACACAATAATCCCATTCTATCCAAAGCTACTCATTATTACAACACACTAGTATAAACTTACTGTGACTCTAAAATAACATAAAAATTCATACAAATTTTATAAATATAACAAAATTCCTGCATTTTTGACATGAGACGAAATGAATCTCCCAAATGCAAAGCTACTCAGTCTTGCTAGGACTAATGGTCCAAATTGAGCATGTTGTTTTAATTGAAACATGAGACCGAGGAAACTGTTGCTATCCTATCACAGTCCAGAAAAAAAATATAGTTTGTGTTACAAACAAAGCAGGTGATGAGCTTTGCTTGTACAGATGCTGCTTGGCTCTCCAATGAAACAGTAACTTTAGGGAATATCCTAAACCATGGGTGTCAAATTCTCTGCGTCATGTGATGTGTCGTGACATATCACAACTTTTGTTGCATTTCCGGAGTTGGGGTGAGTGCGGCCTCCATATGATGCAACTGGCCAGCAGGCTGGCAGTTTGACATCCCTGTCCTAAACTAAGTACTTGTCCATTCTGAGTGACTGCAACAATTTTTAAAACAGGCAAACCTCCCATTTTCCATATGTGGGAGCCATCTATCCATAGGATCCCATTTTGTTAAAATTCAACCTCTTTTCATTGATCCTGATTGACTTTATCACTGTTGTGGCCTGTTGGCTGCCGGAGAACTCCGCAGCCAACTCAGAGGAGGAAGCATAGGAGTGGGCATCAGGCCCAGCGTCAGGGCCATCTGAAACCTCCGATGGGGATAAAGGAATGGAGCTGTCGCAGCCAGGGACAGAGGTGGAGCCTGGCCGTCTGCCATCCCCCAGATGAAAAGGCTGAGACCTCAATGCCTTGAGGCAAGTGATTCAGGAGAGGAGGATCACATGGGGCCAGTGAGTGATGTGCGGGCGCAGTGGAGGCAGAGGAGAAGAGAACAGCAAAAGGCTATGGGCCAATCTTCAGGGTGGAAGAGTCACCATTGCTAACAGAGCGCCACCCTCAACTGTGGATAAAAGGCAGGGGTGGAGACGAATAGGTGTGGCAGACAACTATTTGTCTCCCTGCCGGTCAGCCACTTCTAGTTGGAACTCCTGACCCTTGTTTGGAAACTTGCCGGAGTTTTCCTCAGCTCCTGTCGCGCTGGGAGTCAGACCGCCTTCTGAGTGTGCATGTGTCTTATGTTGGAATAGAGCCAGCTTGCCTGAAGGACTCTTGCTGCAAGCGTGGTGAGAGACTGAGATTAACTCTGGGTTTTGGCGGAGCCCTGCAGGGAAAAAGGGAGTGAGCTCCATTGTTTGGAGGCAACTAAAGACTTGAACAGTCAGCTATGTGAAACTGGTGGCGGTCCTGAATAAAAGGAACGTAGGAGATTTATTGGTGCGTCTGTTGTGTTTGGGGAGCTGGGTCAGAACAATCACTGCAGCAGGTACTTACAATATTCAAAACCCTTAAACTCATTCCTAATTCAAATCTTATAGAGAAATAGAGCTGAATGTCTTCAGCATATTGATGACATCTGCTCCTCAAACCGAGGATAGGCCCAGCAACTTCATGTAGATGTTAAATTGCATTGAAGGCGAAATAATGACTGTGGCTTCCGATACTAAACTCTGTGACTGTTTCTTCAAATAGGAATGGAATTACTGTAACAAAACTCCCAATACATGAAGTTGGTCCAAGAGAATACTATGGTTGACAATATTAAAAGCTACTGAGAGATCAAACAGGATCCATAGAATCATGTTCATCTGTCAAAATGGGCTCTATTTTTGGCTATATTGTCCTTAGTTTTCTTGCACTGAAGACAGCCACACTAAGAATTTCCATGTAATATATAAACTTTTATTGTCAGTCCAAATATAAACATAGCATTTGATTTTTTTTCACAGGGGGAGAGTTATTGACAAATATATGCATTAATATTTTAGATCAGTTTATTGCTAATTATTGCTTACTGCAAAAGAAAGGTAATGCTATTCATATATATTTTAATATATTTTAGAACAATTTGTATTTTAATATATTTTAAAAATATATTAATTTTGATATTCCATTATTAATAAATTAGTGAGTGCTCATTGGTTTTGGTGTATTTAACTGGAAAACAATTTTCTGTGTTTTGTTTCATATTTAGAAATGTGGTTTCTTAAAGATTCAACTGGCAGCTTCCATTTTGAATAAATGTACAATAAATATAAATAAGGTAATGTAGAATGTTTTTGCAATTATAGGCAAGCTTATATAACCTCTCCTAGCCTCACTGTGAGTCCTTCAGTTGTAGATTATATTGTATATCAATCCAACCATACACAGTAACAGTCATAGTAGCATCATCTCAAAGACACTCCATTAAAGGAACATCTTCACTGGTTCTGTGGTGTGTTCTTTTTGATTTTTTTATTACTATTAATTAGGATAAATATTATTTCCCTTCCCTTTTTAGTGTCTCTCTTTCAAAAGCTTGCATGAAATGTATGATGAGGCTAAATTGAGGTTTAATAATTTGAGATTCATTGCACTGACACTTAGTGTGAACCACACAATTATGTACAATGAATATAAAGGCATAATATGGCTATGGAGGATATCATGTTATATAAATACAATAATTGCAAAATCTTAACCAAAATCATGTGTTATGTGAATCTGAACAATTGGTCCAAGATGATATATCAAGTTGGTCACTTTAAACTTTATATGATGTTTCAAACACTAGTTTGTATTAATCTGTTAACCTTGGAGAGAAAAAGAGAAAGAGAGAGAAAGAGAGAGGGAGAGGAAAGAGAGGGAGAGAGAGAGAGAGGAAACAGAGAAAGAGAGAGAGGAAAGAAAGAGAGACACAGAGAGAGAGAGAGAGACCCTTTTAACATCTAAAATGAAGATAACACTGCATATATCCTTTTTTACCTTTATTTTATATATACAGTGCTCTTTTTGTAAAAAAAAAAAAAAGGTGCAGGAACTCACACACGTCATACAACCCACCTTGCCTACCCTACAAGGTTCTATCCCAAAAAGGTGCCGTAACTCCGTTCTGGGCCTTCTATGACAAAAAAAGCCCTGTATACATACAAACACAGACACACACACACAATAAAGGTAAAAAAAGGATATATTCAGTGTTATCTTCATTTTAGATATAAAAATGGTTTTGCGGCTCCCAGCGTTTTGTTTTCGGTGGGAAACGGGTCCAAGTGGCTCTTTGAGTGTTTTGAGTTGCCTACCCCTGTCTTAGATTATCATCCTTAGATTTTGTTTTATCCACTTTTTTTCTTTCATGGTGCAAATTAGAGGATGGTCACCTGGTGTCCCTCTTTCTATTCTGTTGCCATTGTGTGTGTAAAAGAGTTAATTCAAGTCCACTTCCAACTCCCAGTTTTGTTTCCCAAGGCTCTCTGACAGTTATGTGCTTTTTATTAGGTAAAGACATAGAGAATGTAGATTGTTGTTATCATGGCTACTGCCCTTTTATCACTTGTCTCTTGTTCCTGTCTCTATTTCTCTGCTTTTGCCTGACTTTTTCTCTTGTTTTGATCAGTTAACTGTTTCTGATGTTTGCCGAAGTTTCATGAATAAACATCAAGCTGCATTTTTACTAGCTGAACTGAGTGCATCTGTGCTTGCTTGGATTGGAATATAGGAATTGACTGGGAGTATGCTGGGTGCAAACTAAGCATAAATTACCTTTAGTAATTTTCCAACAAATTTTAATATTGATCATCTCTGGGACAAGAGGTTTAGTATAACTTAATTTTCATGGATCTGATGTTTGGTTTTTGTTCCCAACTACTTCCTACTGCGGTTTTCTTTGAATATTGCTTTCTATTTCTTGTTGTAAAATATTTGAATTATATTCAATTATTTTATTTTGGAATCCAATATGGGTATCTGATATGTGGCACAAAAAATAAATGGTATAGTAATTCTGTTACAAATAAGAAAAAATACGATATGTGTGGATTTAAAAAAAGGCACGTTTGGAGCAGTGTGTAACATCACTGTCTAATTTAATTGATAGTAGCGAAGTGCGATCTGATCAAAATTTCTATGAACTCATATGTAATCTGTTAAATTTGTTGTTGTCCTTTAAAATTTTTATACTGAAAGCAATGAAAATAAAATATTTGAACTCTCACCAGATGATATGCTCATTTTGAACTGTTATCTTCTGTCTAACATGCTGCTCTACTTGTACTCCTTTTTTACACTTCTGTAATTGTCTCAACTGAACAAGAAATAAACCCACACTTGTGTTATCAGTGTCACTAGTTTGCTAACAGTATCATCTCCAAAGCCCAATTTTAAGCCAAGGTTATAATTAAAATAATATAGACTGTACCTGTATCCCCATTTGTGCACACCCAGAAAATAACTGCCACTATTGTCACTAGAATTATAGGGAAGGAATAACATACATACATTTTGTCACAGGTCAGCCAGAAGGCATATTATCTGAGTTCTGAAGGAATTTGTAAGGTATGATTTGTTTCAGGTCAGAGCAGTTAAGATCTTTCACATTTATGACTTGTTGTCTACTGAAAGGGTTGATGGGGTTGGGAACTTGTTGACTTCAAATAGTCATGTACATGAATAGAATGATGACTATTTTTTATATATATGATATGGAATAGGTTATTTTTCTCTCTTCTTAAATTGAAAATGGAAGTTTTAATACTAGAATCTTGGAATATTGCTTTACATCTACAACAATGAACAAAGAAGAATTGTGATTTATTTTTTTTTTGCAACATTGATTCATGTAGTTATCTAAATCTTAAAGCTTTGATTGAAGAGTTTTTAATGGTATTTTAATTTAGAAGAGAGTTTAGAATAAAATAAGCAAGCTGGGCTGCAGATATTCCGATAGCCATTAGGTGGCCAATAAAGAGGTTTTTATTTGTTGCCATCTAGTAGTTCTCCAGATATTCACAGTTCAGCATAGCATGTAATTGGTCGTTAATTAATTGAAGTTGGGTACTTGGTTTGTTGAGATAGGGAATAAAAAATAAATAACTCTAATAGGTTGAAAATTTTGGAATGTTTTTGTTAGTTTCAGATCTGGATTTAACCTTCTTTTGGGCATGACTATGTGTTACCTTCTTCTGCTTACATTTGAAACCCCGTGATTGCTCTTAATAAGAAAAACAAGCAGAATTGGGAGACAGTTTTGATAGGAGAAACGGTAGGAGAGGAAGGGAATGTTTAACATTTTCCCCACAAGCTGTTTTCCATTCCAAATCAGCCTTCTCCATCTGTTCTTCCCCTTTAGGGTGCCAAACACATGTTCAAACATGTATTAGGAATCCCTATGGGATAAAGCAGCTGGGGGGTGGGGGTGAGAGTTGATTGGGAACAGGGAAATATTCAGCAGGAAAAAAAAGTTAACTGTTTTATCTTTTCTATAAGCAGTGTTTCTCAACCTTGACAACTTCAAGATGTGTGGACTTCAAATCCCAGAATTCCCCAGCCAGCTTTCAATTCTGGGATTTGAAATCCACACATCTTCCAAGTTACCAAGACTGAGAAACACTGATTTATATAGCCTCTATTTTCACCCTTCATTTCCTCAAACTATTTTTTTCTTATTGACAATAGTGGGATTTAAAGGTGTTTATCTCTGTACAGGTGATCAAGCCCAAATGGGACATTTTTAAATTTATCTCTCTGAGCTTTATTGTGGATGTATAATGCTAGGCTAAAAGCTTTGTATGTGTTAAGTTTTAGTTTCAGTCCCTCATTAAAACATCTCAGAAAACTATACTAGAGAAGGAAAAATCTTGAAATATTCAATGCAGTCAAAATTGTTAATGCTTTAT
This sequence comes from Protobothrops mucrosquamatus, assembly GCF_001527695.2. Lineage (NCBI taxonomy): Eukaryota > Metazoa > Chordata > Lepidosauria > Squamata > Viperidae > Protobothrops > Protobothrops mucrosquamatus. Next base: position 56,456 of record NW_015386478.1, read on the forward strand.
CATCAAGCTAGCTAGAGGGACCAGGGAGCTGCCTCAATAAAAGACAATTTTATACAATTTTTTATACTGTTGCAACATTCTGTTCTGCTGTTTAAAATACCTTTAATGTTACCTTTAATGTTAATGCTAGGCTGCATTAACAAAGGGATAGAATCAAGATCACGTGAAGTGTTAATACCACTTTACAATGCCTTGGTAAGGCCACACTTGGAATACTGCATCCAGTTTTGGTCACCGCGATGTAAAAAAGATGTTGAGGCTCTAGAAAGAGTACAGAGAAGAGCAACAAAGATGATTAGGGGACTGAAGGCTAGAGCATATAAGGAAAGGCTGCTGGAATTGGGTATGTCTAGTTTAATGAAGAGAAGGACGAGGGGGGACATGATAGCAGTGTTCCAATATCTCAGGAGCTGCCACAAAGAAGAGGGAGTCAAGCTATTTTCCAAAGCGCCTGAGGGCAGGACAAGAAGCAACGGGTGGAAACTAATCAAGGAGAGAAGCAATCTAGAACTAAGGAGAAACTTCCTGACAGTGAGAACAATTAACCAGTGGAACAACCTACCTCCAGAAGCGGTGAATGCTCCAACACTGGAAGTTTTTAAGAAGAGACTGGACAGTCATTTGTCCGAAATGGTATAGGGTTTCCTGCCTGAGCAGGGGGTTGGACTAGATGATCTTCAAGGTCCCTTCCAACTTTACTATTATTATTATTATTATTATTATTATTATTATTATTATTATTATTATTATTATTATTATTATTATTATTATTATTATTATTATTATTATTATTATTATTATTATTATAAAAAGGCATTAGGGCCGATTAAAGCTGTATGTGAATTGTACAGAACTATTCTATAAAACTATTCTGATGCTAGATAGCTAGAGCAGCGTGGCATGTACAGTATTATGTCAAATCTTATTAAAGTAGGTAGTTATATTATTAATATTTGTACGTTCTGAAATCATAAAATGATTGTTACTATTATACCTCTTTTAGAAGATATATTTAATATTTTACTTGTGAAATATTTGATGGGAAAGATTCACTAGGGAGACTCCTGGCGCTTGAAATTAAGATCACTTGGAAGGTGCAAAAAATAATTTAAATAATTGCAACAAAGATAATTTGATACTTATCCATAAGTATGCCTATGATACACTCATTGCTAAAAAGTCAACTATTCAGGAATGAAACAAGTCCCATTTACTTTCCATTATTATGTAGTATCAATTAATTGGACAATGTTTATATTTTATGGACTGTTCAATAAATATAGCTCACCAACTTTTGTTTATGTTAACTTTTTCTTAGGGAAAAATGGCCATGTAAAGCAGTATATATACAAAAATAAATTGGTTTTATTTATTTGTTTGAATTGATTAGCTTCTCAACTCGAATAGAGACTATTATTGATAAAGATGCTATTGTTCTTTTTTGGATACTCAGCTGTTTTGGCAGAAAGGTATAAAGAAAATAAAGAGTTATATAACTCTTTTTTTCTTAATGTTATTTTTTGGATGCTCAAATCCCAAAATATCAACCTGTCCTTCATTAATTTGCACAATTTCTTATCTAATCAATTGATGATGACCAACTCATTATAATAACATTGTTAATCTTAATTGTATTCAGATATTCTTTTACTTTCTGCTTTATTGAATAATTTTAGCCATCAGTGTTCTAAGATTAATGATTTAATAATGTTATTATACATCTGTTATACTCATCCTTCTTATCTTCTGTTTTGTAAACTAAGAAGTCCAAAACATTTTAATCTTTCTTCAAAAATTAATTCCAGTTCTTTAAAAATATAATCACTATTAAGAATTTTGATTGCAATAATAAAAATTAATACAAACTTGTAGAATAGAACAAAAAAAGTAATAAAAATGCATAGAAAAACAAAACAAAATATAAGAAAAATAACAAAAAAAATATAAAAAGCGACTTCTAACCTTCATTACAAGTATAAACAAATGTAGTAACTCTTCAGCCCCTATAAGGTTATAAACAGATACCTCTTTATACCCTATTCCATCCTTTATCTATAAGCGAATATGTAAAAAAAAAATCAAATTTTCAATACTGGTGTCAGCAAAAAGGGTTGCTAGAATTTTGCAATAAACAAACAAACTCCAGAAAACTCTTATTTTAACCTTGATCAAATAAACCAATTATATATTCTTTCATCTTATTTCTAATAGTCTTAGTTTTTAATCCATATTAATTGTTGTAGCATTTGATTTCTCTTCGATTCTTCTTCATCCAATCACACAGATTTCTTGAAGGATTGATATACCTCTTTAGTAGATCCAGTAAGAAAATATTTTCCAAGTCATTCTCTTGGTTTATCATTCATATTTTCCTTTAAATATTTAAAACTTCAGACAGTTTATTTTGTATATTTTTATATATTCAGTAAAGTGTCATTTTTCCAAATCATTCCCTTGGCCCATCACTTGTAGTTTCACTTTTGGTACTTCCTCTGCCTTGTCAGATAAAATGTTTTCCATATCTGTCATTCCTTCATTAGCATCTTTTGGATATAGTCTATTCATAGACGCAGACATTATTACTGACAGTGTCGATATTCTACTTACGAGTTTCTGGCTCACTAATTCTTCGAAGATTTCCTTTATGTTTCTGATGTCATAATATTTTGTGTCATTTTATAAGTACCAGTATTAATTGACATCAAAAACAGGCTAGCATTAATTCCATTTTTGGTTATTTTTTCTTTCTCAGTTCTACCATAGATTTGGTAAACATTTAGCTAGGGACATACCATGGGCATTATGATATTGTTATTTGATGCCTTTCTTAATAATCTCTCCACACAGGACCAAGGTTTTCATCTTATCTATCATGGCTATAGTTGTTCTTTCCAGGCCAGCTACAGGCAACTGAAACACATCAGCATCTACTGTATGTGAAATTAGGATTTAAAAGTCATGCAAGCATTCATGTGGGTTGCAGTGGGTTGTAGTAGGGTAATCTTTTTGGAGACTGTCATTAGGGTATATGAAGACTCTGTTATACTTGTGCATTTATAGGGTCCACACACATTGTGGCAGTTATATAACATTATATTTATGTTAAGGAATTAAATTCTCTTGCCTGATCCAGAAATTCTGTGTATTTGCATGAAATATGGGCCTCCTGTAATTCATGCCAAGTACACCAGGTCTTTATATGCATATACAATGACTCTTCAGTTGAAATGAACAGAAATAATAATAATTAGAAACCTCAGACCTCTAGCTGTCTTGTTCCCCTGTCAGTTTGTTCAGGCTATTTCATTGAGTCATTGGTGTTATTGTTGCTCAGTTTTATAATACTTATTATGACTAGCAGAATATAAATGCTTTTAATAAGTATACCAAAATAATGAGATTCAGAAATATAGTTTTAAATGTGTATGTAGAAAAAATTATTGCAAGTCCTCCTTGTCTTGATAAACAGTATCCATTCAAGTTCAAAGAGTAATTTGGCGGTTGGGGAGGGCCAAAAGAACAACAACAAAAATTCAAGCAGCATGTGTAGATGTAGTGAATGTGTAGCTTTGGCAATTACTGTTTATGATTATTTCAAGATAATTTGTCATCTATAATGCTCACATGAGCCTCTCAATCTGCATGTCCAAATGTTGCTTTTTGTAGAGAATTATATTATACTGTAGCTGTAAACATTTGAAAAGTTGCCAATTTGCTGAAAAGCATTATCTGGTTTTGCTCATCTTCTTTTCAGAAATATTGTAGTAATACTCACTCACTCATGCACAAAAAGTGCACTTTTTGCTGCAAAATGTTGTAATACATTCCTACTACTTAATTGGTGATGAAAATCTACTGCATTGTGCTTCTTTGTAAGTACTGATTAATTATATTTTTTACCCCATAAATCAGAGTAATGAGGAGTATTTCTTAGTATAACTCTCATCTTACCTTTGCTTTGCCCTTGTTCTATTTATAAATCTGTAATAATGTGTGTTTGCAGGCCCACACGTGTGTGTTTATATTAATAAAATATTACACATTCTAGAAAAGTACATGTCATGTACATAATGTATATAAGTCTATGGAAGTCTCTCTGTCTCTGGGCACTCTTAACATGGTCAGATTATTAGTGATTCAATTGATGTGTTCAAGGATCTTTCTAGTCTGAAAGGTCAGCTGCTTTTAGCCGTGCACCAGCAGAATACTAATACTGTCCTTATTCAAATTACCTCCTCCAATACTTATTAAATTGATGGCCTTGTGCTCTAATTTAATACTGTCATCGTTCTGACGTGGGTCGCAGCTGCACTCTGTGTTGAATTAGGTGGATCTGAGGTGAAGTTCAAGCAGAAACCATGGTTTGGGGCTGCATTTTCTCACTAAATTAGCAGTCAGAGGCAGTGTATAATTAATTAGCACAAACCAGGGAAAGCTTGTCATTTAATAAGGCTTTTTTATTTCCACATTACACAAACAGTGGGAATTGATCCATTAAGAGCTTGGCTATTAATGCTGTTTAATGTATGTCTGGTTGCTAAATTGAGATGTCTACTTATATACGTATGTACAGTTTTCAAGACTTCCACGCAGATTGTTCAGGGATTCCTGAATTTTAAGTCATGTTTCAATTCTGCCTTCATTAATTCTAAACCTCCTTTATATTAGATCTGAAAACCTTTCTCAAATAAAAGGTGCAGGTTCTTTGAGGCCTGTTGTTCTGCAGATTATTCAATATAGAGTAATTTAGCTATTAAATCTGAGATCCCTTCAAGCCATAAAGAGAACATTGAGGATTATCTGTGTTGTTGCAGAATAAATCTGAAGCAGGTGAATGGATTAGAAGTTTTACATAATTCTGAAACAATTAGTTCCATTGGCTGCGATCCAGAAGAGATCATGAGCACCATGGCGCCTATACTGGAAATACTCTGCAAGTTATGTTATCACCATCTGCCCTTAGAAAATGCCCAGGATTTTAAAGCTGTGCAGCATTTCAAAAGCAGTTAGGAGGTTGCCATGTCATGTATGTCATTTGTAAATGTATGGACCAGATAATCAGAACTGTAAGAAGATGTTTTTGTTCTCCATTTAATGAATGAATGTTAACAGACACAATGGAACTATTAGTTTTACTATCAAGAGCACTGATAGTTTTGCTATGAAGAGCATTGTAGTATTCTGTCAGTGACTCATTTTTTAAACAATAAACACCTAATTTCCTTGTTTTATTTCAAGCATTTTTTTTACATTATAGACTCTCAAACAGTAGGAAAGAATGGAAAGATATTTTTAATTCAACTTTTAATATGATGAATTTGTGTCCTAATTTGCATTCCACGAACTGATGTGTGAACTGGATTTAACTGGATTATCTTAAATTAAATTATCTCCATTTTCAGAATATTGTGATGTAGTTTTTGTGATTAAAACGACATACAAATATGTACTGTAATCTAATTACATATATTAGGGACTACTCCATGGAAAAATGCTGACCAATTGCATTCAGATGTTATGCAGATTTTTTAAAAAGAATATTATGAATTTATGCAGAAATGAGATGAAGAAATATGTGTATTATAAAAAGCAGAATAGATTCATCCATCCCTATCTTACAGATGTAGAATTTCTTAAATGCACCATGACTTATGGTACCTATTATGGTATGTACTAATTATGATATATTAAACTGAATGCAATTTAAAATAGCAGTTATATAGTGATGTACATAATGATAACTTGATTTTTACAAACAAAATATGTACATGTTGTAATAAATGTATTGCAGGCTGATATAATTAAAAACATCTGGAAGCTCTGTACAGCTACGAAAAATATTTTGAAAGTTTAATACTAATCACCCTAAACTTAAATTGATTTTAGTAATATTGGTGATTATTCTTACTGTATCTTTCATTAGCATAATTTGTTCTTTTGAAAAGAAAAAAGTTACCAAATACTAATGTAGGTTAGTGAAGAACTTCAACCATTGCTTGTTGCTAAGGTTTATAGAAAGCTTTCCTGGCATGAGTAATAGGTGAAGAAATTTTCCCATAATCCTTACACCTGAAAAGCAGAAGGAATTTATCCTTCAGTTGTCTGGCTTTGTTAAGTCATATTGCTGTGCAGTTTTGCACTCCTCAAAAATCACAAATGTAGTCATCAGTATAGCTAATATCATTGTGATATTGATGGCTTAAAAATATTAAAATCACGGGGCACTGCGAATTTGCCATATTCATACATTAACTATGAATATTTGCGCGAATGTGATTGAGAAAGCTTGATTAGGAAGGCTTTAAAGAAGAAAGGTAGAAAACTAGATAAGCTAAGTTTATTCTAAATTACATTCTTTAATACATTCCTCAAAATATCAAACTGTAATTAAACATAACACTGTAAATGGCTGTTGATAAACCCAAAGTAATTCTGGATTATTGCCATGCCATTTTGCTAATGCAAAAGTGATACTTTTATATTTTACTATAGGGTACATCTGACAGTTTACAAATGAGTACAGTTTGATAACTGTCTCTCTCTATAACCTTCTGTCATGGAAATAATGATATTTCTCTTTGAACATTTTCATTTGGTTTGAATTTACTCTCCCATTTTGTTTTTTATTTAGCAGAATTTGGAGCATAAGAGAACTGGATTTATTTGCTAACCTGCTTTCATATAGCTGTCAAAGAGCACTTCTTACTATTGCCAAGTTATTGCCATACAGGTCACTCACTATTTCTGGAGGGTAGAAGTGGATGGTTTGTCCCCTTTTTGCCTATAGTCTATCACAAATATACAGATAGCTCTCAACTTACAACAGGTCACTTAGCGACCATTTGAAGTTACAACAGACCGAAGTTGTGATAGCTACTCCCACATGAAATGACCGCATTCCAAGTACTTGACAACTGGCCTGCATTTATGGCCGTTTGTAGCATCCCACAGTCACATGACCATGATTTACAATGATTGCTAAAACATGACATTTACTTTCAGTTTTTGACAAAAACACACCCAATAGCGAACAAAGAATATATAAAGCCTTATAGACCAGATGTCAGCATAAGGTAGGAGCAACTTAAGGGAGAAGCATTGAAGTGTTATAGGACTTCAGTATAGCTTATCCTCTCAATCTTTACATATGCTGTGTCTTGGATGAAGGATACTGTACTGTTGGATGAACAATATGTACCTGTCTTGTATCATGCACCATACCTACTGCAAATCAGAATCCAGCATAGCTCCTTACCACATGGGATTGTAGAAGAATCTGCAGCACTCTTGAACTATATATTTTTTTAAATCAAAAGTAAGGAATATTACGCTTCTTGAATTTAAAATAGCTGTAGTGTTTGTTTCCATTTGCTTTGCTGTTTTCCTGAATAAAATAGGAACAGTATGAGTGGATGACATCTGGTATGTAGGCCTTATATATTCTAAGATGTGTTTGTGAGTATAATCAGTGCTAAATTGCTTATAACTTGCTTTTCTGAATCCAGAAATCTGTAAAATATGAAAAACATGATGACACAAAATGTCTATCAGGAGTTATTGTTTAGATTGTCTATGTAGGTTTTTGGTGGATATCTATTTTGTTTGATGTTACATAGTATTATATCATTATAGAAACCAGTTTGGTGTAGTGATTAAGGCATTAAGCTAGAAACCAGGAAATTGTGAGTCCTAGTTCTGCTTAGGGAGAAAACCAACTGGATGGCCTTGAGGTAGTCATTTTCTCAACCCTAGGCAATGACAAACCACTTCTGAAAAGCTTTTTCAAGAAAACCTGAGTAATTAATACTGACTTGAAGGCACACACACACACACACATGCACAAAAACAGAGAGAGACTACTTTTAGCTGTTTTATTCCTTTAAGTCAATACTATTTAGTCCATCACATCTCTTCAGTTTAATTTTTAAAAAGGTTCACATGTGTAAACCTCAGTAATATCTATAAGTATGTATATAAAACCCACTTCATGGATAAATGGAAATATACAAATAAGCAAGAAAGGCAGAATTTGAAGAAAGTTAGAAACATCAAGACTATAGAATAAAGTTATCTCTGGTTTTTAAACAGGGACATCCAAAACTGTTAGGAAGTCATTAATTTATAGGAGCAAAACCAAGAATAAGTAGAATATAAGACTAAAAGAGATAGGAATAGAAAGAAAAGATTTTATGAGAATACCTGACGATTCCGGATCTCCTTACTTTCCGCCGCGCCCTCAAGACATGGCTTTTCCAACAAGCGGGCCTGGCCTAGGGAGGATTTTAAATTGGGTTTATTTTTTAGAAAATTTTAAACACCACAACTTTAAAATATTTGGTTTTAATTGGTTTTATTTGGTGGGGATTGTGGGTATGTTTTTGTTTTAAATATGTTGTGAGCCGCCCTGAGTCCCGTCGGGAGAAGGGCGGGATATAAATCAAATAAAATGAAATGAAATGAAATGAAATAATATAATTTACTTTGAAAAAAATTGAAAATGTTTGTCAAGATAGAATAGGAAATAGTTTCCTTTAAAAAAAAGATGAAAGGTTTATAACATACCAAGAATTGTCAACAAAAGCAAATGTTACTGAGCATGGGATGAAAAAGGAAAAAGAAAACTGGAGGAGAAATTTATTTGTGGTGAGGCTTAATGCTTCACAAAATGTAGGCTATGCTTACTTGTGCCTGAACTCTTTTAGCCTCAGCTTGCAGAAAAAAAATATTATTCCCTTTAAAATGTATCAACATATTTAGTATGACTTAGGCTACCAAAGGGCCACAGCTTGCATTTTTGTGTACTATTGTGTACTATTATAAAATGATTGTGAAAGGGCCAAGAATAAGACATCAGTCAATAATGGTTGGAAAGGGAGAAGAGAAAAAGAAGGAAGAAAATTAGATATTGGAATAAAGAAAAGTGAACATGGAACCACAGAATTGAAACTGAACTGAATTGTCAACTGAAACAAAAGGGGCTGATAGACTGCTGTTCAGCAGTGACATATAACAACTACTGTTCTATGTAAAGAGCAATGCTTAGATTTAGATTCATTTGTGTTTTTAGCTCTTGGTGTTAACTCTTTACTAATTAACATTCACAACTACATTTTCTCCATAATATGAAGAATTCATATTATGTTCATAGTCATTTGATTCAAGGGTGACTGCTAATCTGATTTTTCTCACGCACAGGGAAGAACTGTGTGCACACACTTATCAAGAAAGATTTCTATATATAGAAAATGTGTGGGAGAAAGTAAAGTAGGAAATGCCTTCTTGACATGCCATTTTCTATATAAGAATGCATCTGAACATGTTGGCCTTCACATACAATTTGAAATAGTGGATTTTTCATCTAGTAGCTGCTGACTTAGGATAGTGCATTTACACAGTGAAAGAGTAAGGGGAATAACATTAATGTAGAGGGATATATAGAAGAAAAGAGAGAGTGAAAGGGGAAATAAATAAGAGGAGGATAGAAAAGAGAAGCCATGGGACCAAGGGGTTAGAATCCTTCTGCAGGAATGTTGAAGAAGCCTTTCAGTTTTGTTTGATAATGTAGACACTGCACAGCATCATTCAAAAGTTGGGTCTTCTGGACTGGTTCCAGAGCTCTGGCCAGGTTGAGGTAGTAGGGAAAACAGAATGAGTATTTTGAAACATATATCATTGGTTAGTAGGAATTACAAAAAAAAGCATATAAACTTAAGTATAGATTTAATCAATATATTGCACGCGATGCCAATACAAGCCCCAATAATTTTACATTCTATAGAGAAAGAAAAAGCAAGTCAAGCTTGACAGATACACTCATGTATTTTGTATTTTGTTGCATCCAGAAGATGTATTCTATTGTTGTGGGGTTTTGTTAGTCTTTAAAAGTTTTTATAATTTGTAAAAAATTTTTAACTCAAAATTTTAACTTTTGACATTTTAATTTTTATATGTTGTTTTATTTTTTTATTGTATACCACCCAGAATCCCTCTTTGAGGAAGATAGGCAATCTAGAAATGTGAAATATAAATAAATAATATATAAAAGAATCATCCTTATGAAGACAAAGAGCCTGCAGTATTTTTTGCTATAAGAGAAAAAAATAACTGCATTCACTTTTCTTCAATTGTAATATAAACAGAGACAAAAAGGAGAAAAATTGAAGGGAAAATGTAGGCCTTCTCCAGAAATAGAATATTAAAACAAACAGCAAGAAATAGCCAATACACCATTTAGCCCGTACATCATTTATATAGACTAGTTCTGATATTGATTTGATCTGAATTGACACTTCAGAGAGACTTGAATACTGAATGACCACATGCTCCAGTTCAAAACATCAAGTCAGGTGGATTAAATTTTGCTTCTCAAACGATTCAAAGATGAGTGTTTGGCAAATAGCCAAATTTTCTTTCTTGACATTAACACACTAGATCAGATAATATTGTATTAATGTAATCATTATTGGTATTTTGTATTCCACTAGGCCTGTGGAGGACAACTTTGATTCCCCTGGATAAAGAGTTTAGTGTTGTGATTCTATTTCATCAAAACAAAGAGACAATGCAACTGGCCTCAGTAAAGCTCTCTGTGTTCTTTTGATGTTTCACTGTGTTTCTTTTCACTCAAAAAAGTTGAAAGAGCTGCACAAGGGCTGAAAAAGATTTTCAATTTAGGAACCCTGCTAAATAAGGTTACACGGAAAGAATTCTTCACGTTTCTACACTTGTCAGAGTTGGAAGGGCTTCTGTGCAGATTTGGCTCTGAGGAAGGACTGCGAAGGAGCGTAAAGTCAGTTCAACATGCTTTGCTTTATCCTTAGGTTTGGGGTGAGGGCTGAAGGTTTCCAAAACCAGCTTCAAGAGTTCACCAAAGCAAAACATTCCTTTAACATACACACAGCCTTGTATTTTACATTCATTGTTTACATTGCTATGTCACTATCATTAGATGAGTTGGAGTTTTAATGTTGTATTATGTCAATGCCAAAAGATCCATTAAAGAATCTAATCTGTTTGTCCAATACTCATAAATACATTAACTAGATGGCAGAAGCTATTACTGTTCAAAACTGAAGCAAATACATTGCAAAGGATCAAGATCATTCATGATTTGCATCAACAGCATATGAATGTAGATCTGTTGAACTGTACACACTGCATGTAATTATATATAAATATTATATAATTGTACATGCATTCTGCATAGGGCACTGCAGGTAGAATCAGTGGCGGATTTAGTAGTTAGGAGGCCCGAGGCGCAAACAAATTGAGGCCCCCTCACGCTTGAAGAAAAACAATATTATGAAACTATGAACTTTATTTGGCAAACAGCATTTTCATATCAAATAAGCCATCTCAAACGCGTAAGCGCGCGTAAAGAGGGGGGCGAAGCACAAGCAAACGAGCCGTCGCCTCAGCGC